>NC_056748.1:1087781097-1088010928 GCF_019279795.1 Protopterus annectens
TCATTTGTTGTACATTTCAGAAAGGATTTCATTTGGTATTAACAAATCCCACTCCAGGTCTTGATACATAGTCTCGGTTACAGATACATCAACAGAGTCCCTGACTAATACTTTCATACAAGGTATCCCGCAACAGACACATGCTCCCAATATGAGCAGAACAACACAAATGGCAATCAACATATTCAGTATGAGTGAACCCCATCCACCAAATGGTTTCTGGAAATAGTTCGTCAGTGGGTTTGGGCCTGGTTCCGCCATGGCTGATACCTGCTGTATTACCTCTAGGTGGTCGTTGATTTCGCTTATTATGTGGTACTTAAACACAGCAGTCTTCTTTGATAAGCCAAGCGCACCACTTCTCGCCACCAGGGTGCAGTCGTGAGCCATTACATTTTGTGGCACAACAGTTCTCATTGCATTCAGTTCATCAGTCACAAGTTCGAGAGCGAACAGTCGCATTGCTCATTCCTTCGAGAGGTTTTGACAACTTCCTCAGTTCCCTGATTGATTTCACTGCTCCATAAGCTGGGATTGTTCCAGCCCAGGATATAACACTGTCACTCAAGTCCATATGAGTCAATTTTCCTTTATCTCTTGCAGAAGAATGATTTTTCCAAACAGCTTCCATTTCACCCACTGGATTAGTAGGTTTCTCGACTGAGTTCCCAGTTCTTCGAGCTATATCTCTTACATTTCGTTTCATACCCAGAGGCAATTCTGCAGTATGTCATATGGCTGGAGCCAGATAACCCAAAAAACAACTGCCGGACCAATTCTCAGGTAACCATTGATATGCTTTTTTCCCACAAACAAAATAACAATATTCTACTTTACTACTGATGCGGGTTAACTCTGCATGTACCATTTTCCTGTCTATAACAGACAACTGTTTATACAATTCAGGATGTTTCTGCACATCTTTCCACGTTGTTCTCATTAAGCTTAAATACAAATCATGAATGGTGCTACAACTAGTACTGTAATCTTTGGCTGTTATATGACATTTGTAAGACACAGTTATATTACAATTACTCCCACCAACTTGGACTGTATCATGTTTATGAAAACAAACAATTCCTTTTTGTGTAACAGGTAAGTACAGTGCCACTTTGTCCTGTGATCTCACAGAACCTGTATCAAAAGGTAAATATTCACAAGTCTCAATCTATCACCAAGGGGACAGCATACATCGGAAGTCCTCCATATGATGTAGGTATGGCAGTACAAACCCAGCAATTTGAAATGTTCATAGTCTGTACATGCACACGCGTCATGGCTAGGTATGTGTTGAGGTTTGGATGCCAATCTGTGGCCAGTTCATCACGTATCACTATTTGTATCTGTGCAGTTATATGCAGGAAAGATCCCAGCAAAAGTAAAGTCACCACAAACATGGTTAATAGGTGTATGATCAGTAGGACAGTAAACCAAATGTCTTTGGGGTTGCTTTGTATTGTTATACACTCTGCCCCGGGTGATTCTGTCTCTATGGTATATCGGCTACAACATGTAAATCAGACTGGATATCCTTTACAGGTTGGTAAAGGGTGAGGTGAACCCAGGACGACCTTTCCGCAAACTTTACTGCAGTAGGCGTTGCCAACAGTACCTGGTACGGACCTTCCCACGTTGGACTCATCCGGTTACTTGTTTGGATAACAGTCAAACACACCCAGGATACTGGAGTCAGCTCTGCATCCGGCTTCGCTTGCTCTTTATCTGAAAAAGAGTTTAACTGCAAAACAGTGTTATTGGTTAACAATCCTCTCATGTAACTGGCTAATGAGCCATCGACCTCCAGCTCTGCAGGCATGACAGCTTTCCACTGTGGCACATAATATGCCATTCCAAATACTACTTCAAAGGGGGTCAAACCCTTTACATTTGGAACTGTTGTCATGCTCAGCAATGCTAGAGGTAGACAACAAATCAATTTGTCTGGGTGTCACTCATCAACCTCCTCAACTTATTTCTCGAGATCCCATTGTACCTCGCCACCAGTCATGCTGACTGTGGGTTGTACGATGCAATGATTATTCAAGGAAATCCCAAATAATCCCCAGGTTGCTGGATTGTCTGGTTCACAAAATGTGTTCTATTGTCACTGTAGCTTCTTTCCGGTATGCCAGATCTAGGGATACTTTATTTTACTGGGACCTTTGCCGCTGTTGCTGCATCCGGATTCCTGGTTGGAAATGCTTCTACCCATTTTGATAACATATGTATAATCACTAAACAATATTTCTTCCCTTCACATTTATTCAGCTGTATAAACTCCATACAAATAGTATGGAACGGATATGGTGGTGTAGGGAAACTCACTCGCTTCGGTTGAAATGCTCCGTGTGCATGATGTTTACTGCAAATATGACACGCTGCTCAAAATGTTTGTATGTGGTTCCTAATTCCGTATATTAGGAATATTCTGTTAACCAACTGTACCATACCCCCTGTTGAGACATGGCTCTACCCATGGCTCAACAAAGCCGCATATCTGAATAAATTAGACATTAATATTGGCTTTCTCACTTTGGAGATGTACAGTCCATCTTCAAGGATTGCTCCTCGTCTTACCCACGTCTGCTTTTCTGCTTTCGTAGTTGATGTTTGCATTGTTTCTAACATTTCTAAATGTAGAATCTCTGAGGATTGTCATTCCTCATTCAAAAAGACACTTTCTGAGTGTGAGGCTGCTTGTTTTGCAGCTGCATCAGCTCGTGCATTACCTTTCCTAATCTTATCCTGTTGCTTTGTATGAGCTGCACATTTACAATTAGCTACTTTAGTAGGTAACTGAATGGGATCTAATAAATTCAAGATCAATTGCATGATTAATCGGTTTACCAGTGGTTGTTATCATTCCCCTATTCTTCCACTGCTGCGCATAAACATGCACTGTAGAGACAGCATACTGACTATCGGTATAAATGTCCACACATCTGTTTTTCGCTAGAGTGCAAGCACGTGTTAAAGCTATCAATTCTGCTGCTTGAGCAGACAAGTTATGCTGCAGGGGTTGGGCTTCTACAATCTCATTATCAATAACTACTGCATAACCTACTTGATTCTTTCCTGTAGGACTCTTTCTACATGATCCGTACACATAAACTGTCACCTCTGCATCATCTAAGGGTATATCAGTAATATCCTGTCTGGGTAAAGTTATTTGCTCCATTTCCTGTAGGCAACTGTGTGGTGTGCCATACACAGGTGTCGGACATGACGTTGATGGGTTTAATGTTGTACAACGTTCAATCACCATATGAGGTTGACTCAGGGGTATGGTCAAACAAGAAAGATGTCTAGCACGGGTCAGGAATTCTATTTTCTCTTGCAGCAAAATTATCGCAACTGCATGAGGCACTCTCACAGTGAGAGGGTGGAATAATACCATTGATGCCGAGGCCTGTACTGCCATGTCTGCTGCAACAACTGCCTGTACACAATGTGGCAATGACCATGCCACTGGGTCCAACTGCGATGAGTAGTAAGCTATGGGGCGTTGCTTACTTCCATGCTGTTGCGTCAAGACTGACGTCATATATCCCTGCTTACAATCTACAGTCTGAAAACATCTGTTATGATTATTCGGGAGACCTAAAACAGATGTTGAAGCTATCAATCGTTTTAGTCTGCAGAAAGCTGTTTCTGCTACTGGAATCCAGTGTAGTATATCTTGTGCTGCCATAGGTGTATTAAAGATTAAAGCAGACAATAGAGCCGATTCAAAAGCATAGTTTGGTAACCAGCTTCGACAAAAGTTAGTCGGCCCAGGAAGGACATCATTCCCTTCTTGGTAGTTGGCTTGGGTGCTTGTGAAATTGCTGCCTTCCTATCATCATCTAATGTTCTACCCTCCTTGGATACCACATATCCCAGGTACTTGACCTGTATTCTCCGTAGTTGCAATTTATGCTTGTTTAATTTATGTCCCTGTTCTGCTGAATATTTCAATAATGCTATTGTATCTTCCCTACATTGCTGCTGGGTAGGGGCTGCAAGCAGGATATCATCCACATAAAGTAGAACTTGACTGCCCCCGGGTGGAGTAAACCCCGGCATGTTGCTAGCCATCTCCTGTGCGAATATCGTTGGACTTTCACAGTATCCCTGCGATAGCCGGGTATGGCTGTATCTGTTACCCTGAATGTAAATGCAAAACAATACGGACTATCTGGATGTATAGGTATTGAAAAGGAAGCATAGCTTATATGTACCACGGTAAGATACTTCTGTTGCGGGTTCATAGCATTCAATATAGTGTGTGGGTCTGGCACCATCGGTACCCTAGGTATTATTACATGATTTACAGCTTGTAAATCCTGTACCATCCGCCATTCCCCGTTTGCTTTTCTATCAGGAGATACAGGGGTATTGCATGGTGAATAGTGATTACTTTGTGGATAGGAATTCCTCTGTGACTTTCCGGATATCTTCCGGTGTCCACGGTCTATACACTAAGGAGTTGGGTCCTGGCCTTCCTGTCCTGCCTGAGGGTTCGGTACTTCAATTAATTGACAGATTTCCTCACTCTGTTCTAGTGACTCTCTTCTTAGTTGAGTGTCCCTAGGTATTTTACATGTTCGGGATGTGGTTTCAATAGCTTCTCTTACAATTGGTCATTGTGATACCTCTGTTGCCACAGGATAACGTGGGGGGGACTAGCCTGCCCTCCCGCTTCATATCCTGGATGTGGTATCGGAGGGGGGGGCGTCGCTACTACTGTATTATTATCTTCTTTGTTCACGATGATGCTTTCGCATTTTCAGTCTTCTGTTCCCTTCGGTTCACTACCTCAATCCACCTATGTGCTTGAGGGATACCCAATTGTTGCTGTTTTTTAGCCTGCACATCTTAGGGTTGCCACCTTTTCAAGTGCCCAATGTGGGACATTTGTGTTAGGAACGTCGGATTTTGCAGGGCAAAACATACCCACGGCCAGTACACAGGACAGCAATTTACGTTTTGCCAGAATAGCAACTTATTCTTGTAGCATTTGAGTTGCTTATTCTGTTTATTATAATATTTTGGTGTTTCAGATACAAAATAACTGTTTTATGCTACTATTAAAGAAAATATAGGAAATATTTTTGTCCTAAGATATCAGGACATTTGCCATTTGTTCAGTTTGTTTGCAGGACACAACTGGCCAAAGAGGGACTGTCCCTCGCAAAGTGGGACAGGTGGTAACCCTAGAACATCTGCGTCACATTTTAAGTGATTCCAATGTTTCACTAACGATATTTTGTCTAATATACCATCAATGTCATATTTATTACCCCATTTTGCAGAATATCTCACATTATGTGCTCTCTGCAATTGCATATACTTTGCATCACCCGTCAAACGCGGATCTCACGATCTCTTAGTGCACTAATCTCCCATGTCTTCTAAACGACTGTTACGTAACGCTTCTCTCGTACCACGTGGTATCTCCTTCCCTGTATCCACTGTAGTGTCTACAATGACTATTTACTCTACTCTGTGTTCCCCTGATCTATGTCCAAATGTAAAACTACTTGGATTGGTCTTCGACCTGCTATCACAACTGTTAACTACAACAGAGACAAAGTGGCAAACTCTCCTTACCTGAGCCTCCCGTTTATGACTGCACGTTTTCTTCTTGGGATCCAGTTTTCTGCTTTTCAGCCACAGATCAGACAGTGGACAGCCTCTTTACACACAACAATTCAGTCGGAGGTCTTTTCACTCAAGAAGAACCATTTAGGCAACTTCTCCTGCGCAGATGTCTAACCACCCATGCACTCTGACCTGTAGCTTACCAAGGGAATTCCGGCTAAGAAGGACCACAATGTCAAATAAGTTGTTAAAACCAGACTGTAGAAATCATTAGGCTTTTCTAAATGACAGTCAATAACACAGGAAGCTCAGGTTCACAACGCTTTAGTAGTGTACACCGGGAGGCAAAAAACTATACAGTACAAGTATAAGAGTTTTGTCTGACTCTATACAGGAAGCAATTTGTTTATATAGTGTTTACAATCAGCTTTTGCCCACCTTACTGACGTGGTCAGTCACAGGGCATTTCCATCACTATGGTCCGCAATATTCTATTCATATGAGGGTGCTGAGGTAATGCTTTTAAAATGTTTTCCCATGAGAATAACACAGCCTTGCAAGGCACCTGGTCAATTACAGTGTCCTTCTGTAATTGTTGCTCTTTCAAGGACCCTGGACTGTTCCGATACAATAGTCAGTTCATTTCTTAATATGTTCCTTTGTCTCTCTGGTAAGGAGTTGTACTCTATCTTCGATAGAGCTCACAAGGCCATCCTCCTCAGTGGAAGGGAGGAAGTTATACATGTACATACATTTATTTTTCTGTAACCCAGCAGATAATTAATGCTGAGAGACATAAGCCTGCTGAACTGGTTACTGCCAGGGTCAGAGTTCGATCACACTACAGCTAAGCTTCACCAATTACATGCATGATCATTTCTACTGCCATATTGTACAGTACAATTCAATGCATTATATAGTATTTTGCTTCTAAACTGGCACTTCACATGTGTTTCTATATATATAGTTTTCTAACAACATCCATCCGGCCATATGCATGTTGTTCCGTCCTTTACCTTGGCCGTGGGTGTTTGGCTGTCCGGCAACGCTACTCTCCACATGTGATGTCCCACCTTCCCCTTCTGTGCCTGTGGCACCCTGTTAGGATGTCCTGTTTGGTAGGCACATGTTCCGCTATATGTGTTTGACTTGTCTGCATAGCTAATCATCGGTGCGGTGGTTAAACATCCCGACTTGTCCACATGTGTACAGTTATGTGCACCGTGGCGTGTGCAAGCCTATAGGGTTTGGACGGGTCCATACCACATGCGGGATGTACACATTCTGCCGACACATTCACATGCAGCCATTTGCATATCTGTACCTGAGGTGGGTTGGTGACATGTGGGGTACATATTTGCCCGCGTGGCACTGCCTAAAACGATACTTCTTACCACATTTCAGGTATGCCCATTGTGTGTAGGTGTGTAGCTGCGCAAGGCTGCTAGCTGGGTTGGGTGCACGGTCGTACATGGGTGGGACTTACATGCTATAATGGGGCTATTGTGTATTACATTTGCATGCATGGGTTCTGCTTCTGGATATTACGCTTAGACATATGCCATCCTGTGTATGCGACAAACACGTTGCTGGGTGTGGTACATGTTGCTATGCACATGTTTGCCTGTGTTTAGGGTATCTTGGTTCCTTCCTGTTATGTCGACACGGCTACCCGGCTGTGTACTCTCACTACTGCTTGTGACCATTATGGTTGCCACCTTTTCCAATGCCCATAGTGGGACATCTTTTGTGGAAACATCGGATTTTGCAGGACAACACATACCCACAGCAAGTAGAGATGACAGAACTTCACTTTTTTGCCATAATATATGCTTATTCTCGTAGCATTTGGGTTCCTTATTCTGTTTCTTATGCCATGTATGTGTTTCATATACAAAATATATGTTTTATGCTACTATTAGAGGTATATTGAGGGAATATTTTTGTCCGGAAATCTCAGGTCATTTGCCATTTTTCGATTTTTGGCGGGACACGACTGTCAAATGAGGGACTGTCCATAGCAAAGTGGGACAGTTGGTAACCCTGGTGACCATGGCCATGTCGCTACTAGGGTTGCCACCTTTTCAAATGGCCAAGGTGGGACATTTTCGGGACTCACATCAGATTTTACAGGCCGACACATACCCACGGTCAGTACAAAGCATAGAACTTAACTTGTTTGCCTAAATAAAAGCTTATTCTTGTAGCAGTTTAGTTGCTTATCCTGTTTCTTGTGACATTTAGGTATTTTAGTTATGGAAATAACTATTTTATGCAACCATTACATAACATATGGGATATAATTATGTCCTACAATCTTGCGACATTTGCCGTTTTTAATATTTTTTATCGGGACACAACTGCCCATAGAGGGACTGCCCCTCGCAAAGTGGGACAGGTGGTAACCTTAGTCACTACTCCTATGTCGGTGCGGCGCGCTGACATGCTGCGGTACACCTTCTCTGGGTATGCCCACTGACAGTGCATTGCAGGACGAACACGGTATTACGCGTATCCTTTGTTCCTTGGACGGGTACACTTAGGGCTTCGTGGGTTGTGTTTGCTTCTCCGTTTTGTTGGGATGGGTACTATGTTGCATACTCTGCGTGCGTTTCATTCTGCACGGACCCTGGCTGGTGCCATTACTATTATGGGCGGACTGTGGCAGTCAGCACTTTAGGTTGCTCATCGCCTGCCGGCTTAGCCACGCCTCCGGACGCATCCTACTTGGGCTCGCTCACGTACACTACGCACGTGTCTGTGGTTGCGGCGCGCACTCATTACTATGCATATGGTGCTACTACGCCGACTATTCACTGCACCGCCGGCGCAGGCCTTACACCGGCCTTGCGCCGAGCTTCATGAATCCCGGGGAATATCTCTCAGCCTCGGAATATAATAAGTAATAATGTTAGTTTAAAAAAATCATAACAGAAGGTCCAAAAGAGGAGCACTTTTCAGTTTTTTTATTAGAAGTCCTTTAGGTACTAGACCCCATATAACTAGTGAAAAGGGATCAATCTATTTCAGCCTTTTAATAATGTATACACTCCTGAATAGGTGTATATGTGTAAGAAAAATCAGAACAAAGTCAATAAACCTAGCAGGAGCAAAGCAAAATCTGGGGTCCAAAATCATCATACTATACTTAAATCATTGTAGTTATGGAGTGTATTAAGAATGAAGACAAAAAATGAATTTATTGTGCTAAATTACCCACCATAAAACATACTAGACAGGCTTCTTGGTAACCCTAAAATATTTTGTGTGACATTGATGAACTGTTAGGAAGAGATAAGATACAATTCCAATCCAAAGCAGAGCATGACCCTCACATGATATCAGATGTTTTGAACATTTCTGATCTGCCTATTAAACTGTTTAAAATCACTGCTCTCCATACCTCTCAACTGTACAGATTTTTGCCTCAGAATTTTTGTCTGTTTCTCATAAAATTGTAGTTTTTCTGGCAAATCATTGGAAAATAATTAAGAGTTGAAATCAGAAAATAATGACAAACATTTGAGTTTTAGATGTCATACCCCTCAGAAATTTCATGCTAATGCAAAACCTATTATTCTAGCTACTTTTTAAGTTTGTAAGAACAATATTTAAAAAGTGTCCCTATTTTTGAGCCTTTGTCCACCCATTATTTATGGCTCTGTCCAGATTTCATGCTGTAAGAGGTTTAGAGGTATGCCACTCTTATCTGGTTTATTACCAACCCATTATCTTGAATCATACTTAAGCAATTTTACCTCTGTTTTCTCCTTCTGAAAATTATTCAAGAAAGAAATAACTAATGAAGGTAAACAAGTAAGTATTTTCAGGCTATGTTCTCACTCCCACACCCCTAAAACCTTGTGATCTTTTTCAATGGTCACTTTTGTCACCTTTATAAGGTATCCACAATAAAATCTCTACCCAAGCAGGGAAGCCTCTACCTTTTCATCTCTTATCATCCTTCATCACATCTTTCTCATCAAATCTAAGAAAATTGGTACATTCACGACTTGCATCTCACCTTAACTTCTTTTACTGCCTTAACTTTCAACAATATTATTTCAGAATAGAGTACAGTACCTTAACCATTGCACTTTGCCTCACTAACTATATTTAAAGTATGATGGATTAAGGGAAACTTGCTGCTATCATCTTTATCCACCTGCGATATAGCACATTCCATTTCCTACAGCAATTAACAAATGATGACTCTCACCCACTTGTCTTCAGTGGGTGCACAATTATCTCATTCATCCTAATGAATATCAGGCTCATATTTAATCTTCACCAGTTCAGTTCCCATCTTAACAAACACTTTTATGAACTACTCGTATGCATCTGTCAGGATAAATAAACACTTTCTACAGCCAAGTTCAAATGTAAACTCCATCCCTCTGTAGAGCAGATCAGTTGATTATTAACTACACAACTAGGCAGCATTTTGTTTTGAAACATCTTGGCATTGTGATTAAACTGTTACACAGTACTACTTCAGTTGTTTAACTTGTAGTAAATTACCGCATTTGTTTTGTAACAAGACTGTGTTGGAAAATACGCTTTTGGTTCTAGTCTGTTCACCTTAAATAAAAAGCAATAAAATACAAATGCTTAGATTTGATAGGTTAAATGTAGTAAGATTTGAAAAAAGGGATAGAGTAAAAATGTGAGGTTAGTGTCAGGAGAGCTATGTGAAGGCTAGAAGTATAGTATATTCTAATCTATTCTATTCTATACTTTAATATATCTGTTCTAGTTTTGGAGATGTATATAACACTAATGTTAATTGCAACTGGCAGTCCTTATTCTGAATGTTCTGTCATTTATTTAAAATCTATGAACAAATTAATGTAGGTTAGAAAGGTTAGTGTGTCAACTGGGGTGCAATATTTTGGGTTACCTTATAGAATATTTGATAATAAACATGCCTTTGTGACAAGGTGACATTATTTTTCACTTAACCCTAGCCCTGAGTAGCATCCTGCCATCACCCAGAATGATACCACAGCACAAGGACAAAATGATTGACTTCAACAATTGGCTAAGCTTCTGGTGTCATTCTAAGGGGATCCGGTATCTGTCTGCCTGGAATGACATGATCGACAAACCACGATGCTTTGCCAGAGATGGCCTGCACCTGTCACCCTTGGGACTCTGGATACTGGCTAAGGTTCTTGCCACCCCATAGTGCCTTTTTTAGGCAAGATTCAAATGGCAAATTCACCACCATAACAAGTACAAGCAATCAAAATCTGAGGGTAATGCTACTTAATGCTAGAAGTCTAAACCTCAAAATGCACTCACTCGAGGCACTCCTTAAAATGGAGAACATCGACATCTGTGCAGTGACAGAGACCTGGTTCAAGGCTCCAGAGAGCACCCCTGCATTACCGGGCTATAATTCATACTACACCTTTCAGCCACTTAACCTGGACTGAAGCACTAAAGGCTGAGGCGTGACCATATTCATTAAGGATATCCACATCTCCAGGCTAGTTGCTCAGCATAATGCATCCGAGATTATCCAAGTGCAACTAACTCTGGGCAAGACCGCAATCCAAATTGTAGCTTACTACAGATCCCCCACCATGCCCCAGGATTCCCACTCCTCATTTCTTGATACACTGGAAAATATGAGGGTGCAACCTAACACCCTAATAATGGGCGATTTCAACTACCCCACCATTAACTGGGAAAACTACTCGTACCAACTCTTGTGCTCAACGTTTTCTGGAATTCATAAATTCCAACGCCTTGGATCAACTTATCCACACCCCCACCAGGGGCAGCAATATCCTATTCCTGGTCATTACCAACATGGGTAACCGGTGTTCCACACCAGAGGTCAATTCCTCGTTGGTCAGATCTGACCACAAGTAAATCACCCTAGATATCCACATCTCACCCCCACCCCCCCATTAGGGAAACTAACGTAAAAAATTTCTCCAAAGGCAACTTTACACTTCTTAAGACAGAAGTGGCAAACTTCACAACACCCATGCTGATGGACAATAGAGGTACGACTGCTGAATCCGATACAATTGCACTTTATAAGCACTTACACGAGTGCATGGATCGTGCAATCCCTAACAGAACTAAGATGCTATCCTCCAAAAAAAGGAAGCCAATCTGGTGGCCCCCTGCTATAAACAAACTCTACAACAGAAGAAAGAAACTGTTGTAAAAAAGAGTAAAATCCCATGATTGGAGGAACTCCATGGTCAGCCTCAGTAAGAAACTGAGATCCCTCATAAAATCCTCCAAAGCTAGTTATGAAAACAAAATCGCTACTGATTATAAAGACAACCACAAAGCATTCTATAGCTATTTCAAAAATCTCAATAGCAGCACTCAGATCTGCTCCGAGTTATAGCACAATGGCACTAAATATACAGAACCAACTGTTATTGCCAACATCCTGGCAGATAGGTTCAGTGCTAACTTTACCCCTCTCTCATCCCCCTAAAGGGCCCATCTCTATACCGGAAGAATGCAAAGTTCCTGTAATCACAGCTGCACAGGTAAAAAAAAACACTCTCCAAAGCCAAGAACACCACATCCATGGGACCTGACAACATCCCAGGCTGTGTTCTACATGAACTACAGTAGTCAGGAAATCCTTCTACGTGGCACACCTCATCACAAAAGGTTTCTCATCCAGGAAAAAAGAGGTCATTGTTTCCTTCCACTCATCACTCATTAGACCCATTATAGAGTACAATGCCCCTTTTGGTATGTACCTCACAAGACATCTACAACAATTGGAAAGGCCACAGAAATACCTCACAAAGAGGATTACTGGCCTCAAACAGATGCCCTATGCAGACATCTCAAAAAACTCCAGCTTTACTCTGTCGCATATCACCTACTCAGAGGCGATCTCTGCCTAACATACAAAGCTATGTCAAATCCAGAGCTTTTGGACATGCTCCACGTAAAGAAATCCCAATCCCTCCAAGCTACATCCTCTAGGGACCTAAACCTTGTCACCACAATAAACAGAACATGCTGGAGGGATAGATTCCTGTCCCAGAGACTTCCCATACTCTGGAACAAACTACCTATCTATATCAAACAAAGCTTCTCATTAGCACTCTTCAAGAAAAATCTTGATGATTGGATAGGAGATAGGAAATTCACCCTGGGGATCACTTCTGTGGCTCTGCTTGACAGGGGCACAGGAAGATAATTTTCTTGGGTGGCAAAAGCAAGGGTACCATTTGGCTAGGCTTATATAGGCTCTAGGGCCAATAGCCTAGTACCTACCTATGAACTTATGAACTTGTACATCTTTTTCCTATTATAATTCTGTACTTAAATAGGGAACATTTATCTGAATACATAAATGGTCATTTTCTATGAAAATAGACAACCACAGGGATTGTGCAGGTATTCTCTCTCTTTGGATACATTTTTGGCTCCTTCCTCAGCAAAGAACCATCAGCTGCTCACTGTACCCCCTTCACAATTTCTGGCTACCTCAAACCAGTACTCAGGCCAGAGAGGAATCCCAGGCATTTCAATATTTCAATCCAGTGTCATACATGAATCTATCCTTAACTCAGGCTGTGACATGAAACAACAGCTACTGCAAGCCATATCTGGCTCTAGTTGTGTGCCCGTAAATGCTTTTGTCAGACCAGCTTATGTTGATCTAGGCAGAAATTATTTAAGAGCATGTGGGGGGTAGGTATACTGTACAGATTTTCTACACCACTGTCACACTTCTCTGCCTTTTATACTAAGCATTGCTTAGGCCCCAACATCTACTATTTGCTTGAGGGACACTTTTCTTCAGTTATTATTATACCAAATAAACGTTTAGTGTGTTTAACCATCCATGTTGTACCTTATTCTTATGCTTTCTTATCTGATATTTATGGTTTTATTGTTTTTTTTTCATTCAGGGTTAACTAACACTAAAGTTTCTCAAATCAGTTCTGACTGTTTCTTCTTCACCACTGGCTAAACCATAAATTAAAAAAAATAACAAGCCTTAGGAAGAGTGGAACATGTCTGAGTTTGCAATGCTCTGCCCTTTTACAAATTATTTGACAGGCTAGCTGTTAAACACATTCACTCTTGCTTTACATGTGTTATTATCTTGAGAGTTTTGGATGATTTATGTTGTCATTGCTAGCCAAATAGTTTGAATAAACTTGGCAATATATAGTTTCTGTAAATGTGAATTATTTGTTAACATTCTTTTATAGTAACTGTTATTTCTGTGTCTTTCCCCTTAAAGTCAAAGTCCTTAAATCTTTCTTGTGCTCAGCTGAATACACAGAATCACCAGCCCACTGGAGATTATAAGCCTCCCCTTTATGATCTAAACTATAAGATACAGTTTAAACGAGACATGCATTTTCCAGGTATAGTTTGTATACAGTGGCATACATGACCCCCCAGCCACCCAGCAGCTGCTTATATGTTCTTGGGGTACAGAATTGCTAGCAATATTAAATACAACACTATGAGGGTGTAAGGGAAAATACACTATAAGGTGTTAAAAATGTAGACAGGGCTAAGAAAACTAGTGTGTCAGTCACTCTGCTGCCAGACAAATGTGTTATCTGATAAATGGATGATCAAATGTAACAAAAAATATAAATATGCATATTAATGAGTATCCAAAGTGATGAGGCAAATGCCTATGTCTTGTTTTCTTTTTTTTAATTCTTTTTATTTGTTTATAAAAAGATTATACATCTACAGACATTAATACAAAAGAACATGCCCTACAAACAGACTTAACTATATACCCTTATACAGTGCCCAAAAATAACACACGTGAAACTATGAAATGTTACAATCATTTTAAAATGTATTCAAAAAACATCCTCCAATATTCTTTAAGATAAGCTTTCTGATTTGGTTTGTGAAATAGATACCTATGAGCCTTAAGATGTTTAATTGCAAGTAACTTAAATCCTTCCCATGAAAGTGAGTGTCTGTTTTTCCAGTTTAGTGTGATGTAATATTTTATTAACATGAAAATGGAAATTAAAATTCTAAGTTGCACCTTTGATAGTCCCGGAGGGGGGATATGTAACAGTGTAAATTTCCATGACAAAGTTGATTTTTGTAGCCTATTTTTTCTAACTGGACCCTTAGGGCACACCATAGTTTATATGAGCATTTACAGCTCCAAAATATATGTACGAGATCATCTTTTTGATTTTTGCAGAATTGGCATTGAGAAGAAGAGCTGGGGTGAATTTTATTAATTATGTTAGGTGTAAGATAAGCATTGTTTAGTAACATAAGCTGGGTGTAATTGAACTTTTTTAGAGGTATAAGATTGGAGCTAGTCTTGATGGCATTCAATATTTGAATGTGGGAGATAGAGGGATCCTGTTTCAGCCAGTAGTTAGAGTATATAGGCTCTTTTTGTGTTTTAAAGGACATAATGATTTTGTAGGTGTTTGAAATCATTTTCTTTTTGAGGAGGAGAAGGTTCCAAATTACTTTGCAGGAGGAGATATCTTTATCCGATAGCAAAGGGTGGTTTAAGAATTTATGGGATAATTCCATGATTTGTCTTAGTATAATTGTATACTTTTTGGGAAGATTCATATTAGTTCTTATATCTGATATTGAGAGGTGTTTAAAAGGTAGGAGATCTATAATATTCTTGTCCTTCAGAAGGGGGAATTGAGCTAAATTTAACATTATCCCATTCATTTTTAGGTTAGGATTAAGATGGAGTGGTTGTAAAATATTAAAGGCAGGGGTCACTTTTATGGAGTGAATATGTTTTTGTAATGTTCCTATTTTGGTTTTTATATCGCTATGTATCCTGATTTTAATCAGATTTTCTTTTCTAAGGGGTTAAAATTCAGTGATTTAATATAATTGTTGTAAAGTATGACCCAGACTGAATGCCATATGTTGGAATCCCTATTGAATGTGGCTATGTTAATTATCCTACTGCAGTTTATAATTTCGTAATATAATTTAAAATCAGGTAGTCCTAGACCTCTTGTTCTTTTGGGTATGAAAGTTTAGAGTACCTAATCCTAACGGATTTAGGAGACCATATAAATTTCGAAAGGGATGAGTATATGTTTTTGAAAAATTTGTTGTGTAGGATAATATTTGTTGCATTGAAAATATATAGGAATCTGGGAAGTATGTTCATTTTAATGATTGCTATTCTTGCAAGAAAGGGTAGATTAAGCTTAGCCCATCTGTTTAAATCATTTTGCACATTCGACCATAATCTAGTAATATTACCCTGGTAAAATGCTGTAGAATCTTGAATGAATGAGATTCCTAGATAATGGAAATGTTGTTTAATGTTTATACCTTTAGATGGGAATAAACTTGGGTATTGAGTCAACATATTAATAGGGAATATTAAGGATTTGTCTTTATTGAATTTGTAGTTTGCTAATTTGGAGAAGGTATCAATGGAAATCATAATTTTCTCAAGGTCAGAATTAGGTAGAGTAAAATAGATGTTTAACTCATCAGCATAAGCTGATAAGGATATTTTTGTGTTGTATATCAAAGGAATGTGATGAAACATTTTCTGTTTGATTAATAGAAATAAAGGTTCAATGAAAAGATTAAATAGAAGGGGGGGAAGGGGGCATCCTTGCCTTACACCATTTTTAATGTCGATCCTGGATGATACTTGTTTATTTATTTGTAATACAGTATATGCATTAGAGTAAAGAATTTTAATGATGTTAATATATGAGTGTGGTATAAGTGGTTAAGTCTGTGCTGATTCGTTCAAAGGCTTTGGATGCATCTATGGCCAGGGTGTAAATAGGTGTTTTAGCGAGAGTAGAGAGCAATATCAAGGCGTCTAGTGTAAGTGTATGATCAACAGTTTGTCTATGAATAATAAAGCCTGATTGTTCGGGTGATACAATACTGAGAATGGCATTTTTAAGTCTATTAGCTAGGATTGTAGCCAAGATCTTCATATCTAAGTTAACGATAGAAATAGGCCTATACATCCAGGGATTTTTGCTGTCAGAATTAGGTTTTGGAATAAAAATAGATCTTGATGTATTTAGATGAGCATTTTTTATTCCAAAGTGGATAATATGATTAAAAAGTAGAAGCAGGGCATTGGAAATTTTAAATAAAAAGCATTTATAGAATTCGGCCAGGAAGCCATCTGGGCCTGGAGCTTTCAGGTTGTTGATAGCGTAGGTAATTTCTTGTTGTGTAATTTCCCTGGCTAGGATGTCTTGTTGATCTTTAGAAAGTTTGGGGAAAGTTAACTTGCTTAAGATATTTTGAGGCTCTATTTTTGTCTAAAGGACTTTCCGGAGGGCTATATAGCCGAGAATATAATGATTCAAAGAGTTTAAGTATTTCTTGTGTAGTCTGATACCCTATCCCCTGATAATGAATTTCTGGTATAGAGGGAGATGGCTTGTTTTGATTCAAGATTCTGGCTAGAAATTTAGAAGGGAATTGGGCCCATTCAGAGTAGTTGGGTAATGTTTTTATTTCCTGACAGGAAATATTTTCAGCATGAAGAGATAGAAGTTCCTCTTGTAGTTGAATTATTTCCTTCTCAGCTTGGGGAGAGTACTTTGTTTGGATTTCGGCTTCTAACTTAGTTATATTATCTGATATAGATGATTTGTTCTTGTTGTAAAGTTTTTTGTAGCATGATGCTTTATTTATAAGCATTCCTCTAATCACTGCCTTAGTGGCCACCCAGGAATAGTCTATGGAAGATAAATCAGATTTTAAAGATTAAACAAATTGATCTAGGTAGGACTCAATTTCTGAAAGTATGTCTGCCTTCTTTAGAAGGTTAGAATTTAGCTGCCACCAAATGACTTTGGAATTTGAGAATATTTTGGAAATCCATTGAATAGTAGGGAAATGTTTGAGTGGTCCGAGAGAAATCTGGGCTCAGTATCAAATGTGATGTCAAAGTTATTAAGTATTGAGGAAATTAGGAAGAAGTCCAACCCAGACCAAGTCTTGTGACAGCTAGAAAAGAAAGTGAATTTGTTATTTTTGAGGGACCTTTTTGATAGATGTAAGGATCAAATAAACTGAAATCCTCCTTAAGTTCAATAATAGTTAAGGTAACGTATTTATTATATTTAGCATTAATATTTGATCTGTCTGTCATTGGATCTTGTATAGAATTCCAATCCCCTCCCACTATGTAGTAATGATTAAGAAAGGATGCCAATATTTTATAAATTGTCATAAGAAAGTTTTGCTGTGTGGTGCATGGGGCATATATATTAAAAAATAGGATAGGTTTATCTAGGTGTGTACACCGGGTGGTAAAGTGGCACCATCTACCCTCTTCATCAGAGTCATAATTAATTATGTCTTGTTGGAATGAATTTTTGATAATTATAGCAACCCCCACACTATTAGTTTTAGCACCTGATACAATAATAGTTTTAATCCATCGCTTCCCTCTTTCCTGTTCCCACTGGTCATTAGATAGATGAGTTTCTTGGATGAAAATTATATTTGATAAAGATTTGAACACCAGATGCATAAAAAGATTTATTTTCTTAATTGCTTGTAACCCTTTAATGTTCCATGACTCTAATTTCAGCATCTGTGCTTTTATTATTTAATAAAAAGAAGGCTATAGGTGGAGAATGTAGGATTATTTATGTATAGATAAATGGTAAACCTGTATGTTTGGGCAAAGATAAGAAACCCTTCCTGCTTATAACCCATGCCTAACCACCTCCCTTCTAGCCTGGAAGAGACTGGGATATTATGTGTTGTAGCAGTACATAAATATAAATTAGATAAAACTTGTAGTGAAACTAATATATTGAAACTAAAATATCCCAGTATGAACCAACAATATCTACAGAATCTAAAATGCATAACAATCCCAAACAGAGTAAAGAGCCAAACTCATAGCTCAGCAAACTTGAATTTATATGTATGTAAATATAAACTAAATCCATACATGGTACATACCAGCAAATCCTAGTGTAAACAATTAACGCATGGATGAGAGGCATCTCATACTCAAAACCATAACCCAGAACTTCAGCCTAGAATTTCCAAAGCGCTAGGAAGACTCAGGTCTGAATGTGTTGTATTATGTTCACAGTACATGCAACGTTTTGAGTACAAACAAGGTTGGAACATAATAGAAATATGACTTTAAATTCCAGTTTCCTTAAATGCAAAGTTAATACAATTCCCATGTTGTTAATCAAATAACTGGGCTCACATTGTGAATTGCTTTTAACCCATAATTAGCAATATAAGAGAAACTTTTCAGATTATACCATTAACCAGGTTATATCAACAAGAATTTAAATCAAAAAGAAAAACAAAAAGAGAAAGAAAAATTTCACACTGTAAAAATGACAATCATTACAAAACCTGTCTTGAGTATTCATTCCAACAGTGTTTCCCAGAATGTCATTATAACTATTAGACCCGTGGGTAAGCAAGGTAAACAAAAAAGAACTAAAAAAAAAGGCATATTGTCTATATACCAGAAAGTGTAGTTCAATACTACCTGTTACCCACAAGCCTTGCTTAAATCTTGTATATATTCTATCCCCACTAAATCCTGCACATAGAAAATCCGTGGCTTTGTATATTCAAATCTGGTTGATCCTCATCTAGATAGTACATTGTGAACAGCCTGTATTCTTTTTCATAGTAGAACCAAGCCTTGCCCAGGTACTACATATATGCTGCTCATGGATCTGTTTTTAGAGTCGAGATTTCTCAAAGGCTTCCCTACTGCCATCAGCATTGAAAATGTGATATGATCACAAACCTGTCCCTCAAAAGGCATCAAAATACCTTTTAAAAACCTTAATCACTGTTAAGACAGCCTCCCCCCACCCCAGGCGTTGCGTGAGCGGTAGATTAGGTGTAACTGTCTCTTTAAATACCTTGTAATGTTCCTCCTCGATATTTGGCTTAATATTCAGATGCCTGTTTCTTTAAAACATCGTGGAATTATGGGAGAGCTAGGGTCAAGGAGTGACATGGAGGTGAAGATTGTGGTGGAAGTGGAAGTTGTAGTCCCTTAAATAAAAACCTGGATCCACGAGGTAGAGAGGCCTCTCTCTCAGCCAGCTATCAGACAAGAGGAAATTCAGGAGATTATGGCAGATCACAAGAAGAACTGTAAACTTCCTCCGAGGTCTGGTGGCATCATCCAGAAGTGAGTAAAACATACAAAAAGGAGAGACACGATGAAGTAAGTTAGCGGTTTTGTTGTACTAGGTCAGGGGATTCATTGAATGTTTTAAAGAAGACCGATGTGGCTTCCTTACTTGCATGCATCCTTTGTGTTGGAAAATCAGAGTGTTTGGGTATTTCATCTGAAATTTTATTTGTTTTGGTATTAAGTATGTGCAGAAGGGTGCCAACTTTTGTCTCTCCATTTTTAACTGTGCAGGAAGGTCTGATGCTAGGTATATTCTGGTTCCATTCCAAACAATATATTTTTTGTTTTAGCTGCAAGCAAGATTTTGTTAACATGCTGGTAGTTTAGAATTTTGGCATAGACAATTCTAGGATTATTTTGGTCCAAAGATGGTTCTGAGAGCCCTGTGAGCTCTTTCGATTATTATCTGGTCTATAAAGGGAGCATTGTCCAGGAATGAAGCAAATATATTACTAATGGTTTCTGGCAGAGTGTTATGATCTATCCATTCAGGAATACCCCTTATTATGATATTGTTGCATCTGGATCTGGCTTCAAGGTCCAAAAGTTTCTGTTGCATATCTAGCATAGTTTTGGCATTGGAATTATGATCTTTTTGTAACTGCTCTATCTTGATTTCATTATCCATAACCTTTGCTTCAGTTTTGTCAATTCTTGTAAGTATTCTGTCTATGGACTCTCCAAAGGTTTGTAATTGAGTGGAAAAGCTTTGTATTGCAGCTTGAATAGGTTGCAATGCTAATTTCAATTCATCCATATTAGTTAGGTCTGTTTTCATTTTGCCAGTAGGTTTAGTACTTTCCTGTTGCTTACCTGTTCTTGCCCTTTTGGGTAATGTTTCTTTTTCCGGGGGATGCAATTGACGAATATTTTGCTTTTGTAGTTTGAGCATCCATGTGTATAGAGTCCTGTGACATAGTTGATTTTCTTGTTTCACTTGATTAGGAGATTGCAGGCCGAGGAATTTCAGAATTCATGGATCGCAGATGTAAGGAAAAGAAGGAAAACATCATCCACAATCCTCACTGGATTACAGCTCTTCCTTGTTCCTGACCTGGTATGTGGTAAGAAAAAGTGTTCCTTTATACCAAGGTAAGGTTATTATCCAGGTAAGTTAATTCTCTGATGCTTCTTGAAAGTAATATTTCTTGATATATTGCTGAGCTATGATCCAACACTGCTTATAGGATGGCAGCCATCTTGATCTCCTATGTGTTGTTTTCTAACAGTGCTCACTGATGTCAGCTGGTTCTGAAATATGTTTTTCTTTAAATTGCATTATTGTTTGTATCACTCCTAACATTCAAGTACAGTTTTTCACAAGTTTGTATGCATTACAGACGTTCCATGCATGTGACTCTGGAAAAGGATAACTTACAAGTCTGGATATGCTATTTTCATCTCCTGCATATTGGTTTAGAAGAAATTGAATAAATTTAGATCTGTTCTAACACAACTACGTGCTTTGCGAGGAAGTGCAGTAAAATCATTGCAGAATTTTGTTAAATAAGGCTGGCAACAGTATTATTAAATTAGATTTTCAGTACATTTGCTTTTGCTGACATGTCTTACTAGTTTGTGGAATATTTAGTCCCCTCATCAGACAACTGAACATTGTCCTTTAAACACAGTGAAGTATTACTGTCTTGGTAACCATTGTAACATCTGCTATTGCAGCATTCACTCAAGTATATGTTGCTGTGGTCAGCAGGCCCTGTGACATTCTGAATAATTATTTCCAGATATTCTGTAATCACCATCTCCATCATAGCACATTAGCATATTTTCACGCATCATGTCTGGAAGCCATTGCTTTCCCCCTGCGTTGCATTGTTTATGCAAATATTTCATATAATTAAAATTGAAAGTTATAAATACATATTCCAACATGCAGATTCAAATAAAGGAGCAGAGAGACAGACAAAATTTAGCAGAGATGACTGGCTAGGATGTTTAGACAGATATGCTTAGCCAATAACATAGAAGTAAACAGGTAACGTTAACTATTTACAGTAGTGTAAACACCAAATGAACTGTCACAGAAGTAAGTCTTGAATGGACGATGGTCTTGTCAGATGCAGAAAACACTAAAAACAAATGATTCTCAATTTGACTGACATCACAAAATGTACATCTTTACATAATGGCTTGGCATGCAGAAAGTCAGCAATGAGCAATAATAATTTCATAGGGTAATGGAAAAAACTCGCAATTCAGGTGTGTTTATTTTATGTAAGGGCTATTCTATGAACACACCTTTGCTGGAAAAAAATAGCAAATAATCCTTTGTTCTGTCAGTATTCAGACTAGTTTTAAGTTTTCAATCATTTGTTACATGGACAGTTGTACTATTCCTGATGGCCACTTTGAGACGAGATGCCACTTAACAGGGCAATATGACCTATAATGTGTCTGATAAAATTATAGTCAAGCAGAATTAGATCAAGCAATACATCATAAAAATTACACTACAGTATAAAGTCATAAAATGACAAAATGGGGCCTAACTTCACTGGGTGGCAACACTTTCAAACTATTTAGGTTTTATATTTATACATTTTGGCAACTGAATTTGCCTGCATATTTAATGAACTGCTAATTTAGTCAGCTTGTATTCAGTGTTGGGCTGTGTTTGCCTGGGCGGATGCCAGGCGAAGGAAACTGTTTTACAAATGTTATGTTTTTTTCTCCGTCTGTCTTTCTGGGAAAGTATGACCTTTACCTGTTTTTGAATGCAAATGGATATATATTATTATTATCTCAAAAGAGGGTTATCATTTACCACTGTAAGCTAACAAGCTGTGGCTCCCCATAGGTAACTTGAGATCTCTATACAATTCTATAACTATGACAGTACAGCCATGTCAGAATGAAAGATGTGTGGATTTGGAGGGTTCTGCCAGCCCTCCCTCAGAAGTAAGTGTGTGTGTGTGTGTGTGTGTGTGTGTGTGTGTGTGTGTGTGTGTGTGTGTGTGTGTGTGTGTGTGTGTGTGTGTGTGTGTGTGTGTGTGCATTTATGTACGTATATGTGAAAATAATAACTTATTTGAAAGGAAGTTGCTGTGGCTAAGGGGCACTGGAACACATTGTGGTTTACAGAGAGAGTGCTGGGACAGTGAAGCCTGGGGTATTAGGTCAGAGGCTAACCTCTGCTTGTCTGCAATCTAATATGGGGGTGGATTTTGAAAGCTCATACCAAGAGCAGCAGTGCATGTTCTGTTAATACTGTTGGGCCCAGGTTACATTTAGTAAAATGATGGTTGAGTAAGACTTGTGTACATTCTTCTTGCATCTTTACCTGCTAAGTAACAATAATGTGGCTTGAGAGACTGTCCCTCTTGTGCCAGACAGAGACTTTTTTCCATGTTTGGTTAACAGTGTATGCCAACAGTCATCACATTTTGTTGGCACTGACCTCCATTTCATCACATATTTCACTGGCACTGGTGAGATTCTAATATCATCTGTGATGTCGCATTGTAGTTGCCATTGCTGTGACTCAAACCCATCTGTGTCACTGCCATCAAAGTTTGGTGGACAGTTGGTGGAATAATGGAATTTAACATTTCAGCCTACAATAGTTTTGTTACCAAAGGAGTTTGTGTACTGTATCAGCCACAAGTTAAAATACCAAAGAGTTGGTTGGGCACAGCATTTATTTTATTTTATAGTCAGTTTAGTTTAGGAAAACAGGCAGCAAATGAGTACTTCTGACTATTACATGAAAATGTTAGTGACAACTACAAAGTAAAAGAAATCCAGCATTATCAGATGTCCAACAATGAGATGGTATCAGCTG
Source organism: Protopterus annectens (assembly GCF_019279795.1). NCBI lineage: Eukaryota > Metazoa > Chordata > Ceratodontiformes > Protopteridae > Protopterus > Protopterus annectens. Next base: position 1,087,804,635 of record NC_056748.1, read on the forward strand.
TGTTTTCATCTAGAAGGCAGTCTGGCAGAGCTGTTTCTGTGTAGAAGGAAGACAAAGGACAATCTTTTTCATCTTAGAGGGACCTCAACACCCAACTGGAATTACAGCGATTGGAGCTTGAAATGAAGAATATGGAGCTTGCAGCTGGAGGCAGAAGAAAAGGAGAAACTGTGTCAGCCTGAGATAGAGATGATCATCTCTTACCAAAAACAGGTACTTCACGGACAGGGGAAAGCCAAGCCTTAGAACTCCAGCTCAGTGTAAAATGTCTTCCTCAGTATAAAGAAGGGGGTGATTAAGACAGCTTTATAAGGGCCTTTGAAAGGGTGTGTATTCAGCACCAAGTTGACCAAGGACAACGGGTGAGGTCTTTAACTCCTTTGCTCATGGGTAAAGCAATGCATGAAGTTTCTAAACTCAGAGATGTTGACTGTTTAGAGTATGCTAATGGTATGGGATGTTTACTTTTATGTTTTTAACTGAGCAAAGAGATGCATAGAAAGAAATATAGAGAAAATAGAAGAAAGACAGATGAAAGGGTGGCTGAAAATATTTCAGAAATCAGCGGTTATTTTCTCAGATGGGTGAATGGATGTAAGGTTGTCAAATTTGAAATGCTTGCTGTTCTTTCAGTCAGGAAACTAACCCTCAGACTTAGACTGAGGATGTGAAGATTTACTTGTCAGTTTAGAGTGTAACTCTGCTGGGGAGATGGGTAGGAAGGATGACCTCTATCCAGCTAGCAGGGTGTCACTGCATAGGAGGGGGTCACTGGACAATGATCTTGTGTACAAGGGAATCCAATGGGCAGTGCAGACCATCCCATTATTCTTGGATAGCTGGAGCCAGCTGTCAGTGTCCTCACTGGCATGGATGTTGAAATGGCATTCACAATCCAGCTGTGATATCATGACAGCATTCTCTGTTCCTTCCCTGGATTTTGGGGTTAAGAATTTATTATTTTAGCATAGGCTTCTGAGTACATAAAGGATCAGATCACGAAAACAAATAAATACTGGCATTTAGTGAAAGTCTTAAGAATTTGGATTTTTGAAGGCAGCCACATTCCTGTTTGCTCAAAAGTAGTTGAACTGACACATATTACTGATACGCATTTTTGTGATAGAGGCTCCTTATAGCACCTTAAAAAGTTAAGTATGCATTTGGGATACCTTGAATAAACTATATCATTAGGGCCAGTCCATCTTATATTTCTTACAGCAAATGTGTTTCACATTTCCATTTTGTATTGCTGAGGGAATTTCCATAATGTGTATTCTTAATGGCATTTTCCTACACCACTGCTGTTACATCACAAGCAACAGACTATGATGTCATTAACATTATGGCAATGAAGTACACAGTAAGCAAAAACAGCATATGAACTAAAATGAAATGTAAAAAAATATATACTCATGCATGCACACAGTGAGATGCACATAAACTGAACTGTTAAAGACAGATAATAAATCTGCAAAGAAAAAAATGCAGTTATCTTTTCAGAAGTTTTAACTGTAACAAAAGTAGTTTTGCAAAATTTAAATTATTTTTTCTATGAACAAAGTCCCACATACTAAATAAAAAAAAAAGTAACTTGATAGCATAACTACTGCCAGCTTACTAGTCTGAACAAGGAAGCAATGAACAAAGGACTGGCAAATATGCCCTGCAGCTAACAATGTATTTTTATAAATACCAGGTGTTCAGAACACTCCTGATAGCCTTTTAACTCAGAGGAGTAAGTACAACACAGAAACAGAATGAGGATTTTAAAACTTTTCACTTTACTAGCACTGCTGATTCTCTGCCTCTCTTCCTTTTCCTCTGCAGGTAAGTCTAAACCAAAATATGACTTGTTTATGAAGTTATATTAAAACATTTTTGGCTTAAGATTCCAGCATAACCTTAAAGGCATTTCAAATCAGTTAGCTATAAATTCAGATGATGTGAAAAAATATTGATAGGAATGTGTGGTAAATAAAATGCCAAGGCAGTTATTCATTTCCACAGAGTAATATTGGTATGTGTAAAGTTTTTTTTAAGTTTACACTACCCAAATTTATGGAGTATTCAGACTTTATCATAAGTCCCTAAAATACAATGAAAATGCATTGTTTGTGAAAAGATGAAACTAGCTTATATAGTTTGATGTTTCCAACTGTCTTTAACATGGATAAATAAATCAGATCAATTAAAGAAAGCAAATTTTGATAAGAAAGCTCATGAAGTTGCAAAAATAGAGGGTTGTTTCATTTATCTTGCATATATCTCAGACTTTTGATAAAGCATATAATATTAGTCAAAGAATGCTGGCTTTTTATTTAAATAAAATATGAAATAATCGGGTCTATATTATATACTCGAAGTTTCAAAACTTCGAACCTCATATGATTGACACCATATGAGTGAAGTCTGAAACCTCGAATATATAATTAAAAAGAAAAAAAAGAAAAACTTACCTAAACGCTCTGAGCAGGGGGGCAAGCACCCCCCACACCCCTGCTACTTAAATATACCAACTCCGAGATCGCACTTCAGTGCAGAAAAGGGAAATCTTCCCATTCTGTGCTGTACAGAACCATTTGTTTCAACCTTCGAATTTGTAAAAGTTTGATCATACGGTGTCGACCATGTGACATTCAAACTTTTGCAAGTTATAATAGGAACCCAAATAATCCATACAATACAGTATGAATTGTTAACAGTATGAATATATTATTTCCTAAGGCCACACATTAAATAATTGCAAAATTTCATGAGCAATGCTCCCTGCACAACAAAAAGGGGGAGAGGGGGTTGGGGGTTACCAATCTGTGAATTACTATAGTGATACTGTAAACCTGGAACCTATAAATGCATGAGATTTCCAAGTAAGCTATTCTTCCATTCGTTCATCCTTCTTACCTCCTAATCACATAATTTCTTCAACCTTGTATTGTGCCAAAAGTATTGTTATGCCATTCTTCCAAGCTTTGATACTCTACCAGGTCCATGTGCCACCAGTGCATGATAACAGATCTTATTTTTTATTTATTTATCTGTTTTTTTATTTGAGATTTTCTTTCTTTAGTTCAATGCCATTTTCTTAGAAAGAATACTGAGCTCTGATATTCACATATAGCTAGATTCAACTTTTTCTCAATTAAATTTTTGTTTTGGGAAACAAAGAACACACTCCATTTATATCAAAGTGGATTTTGAGCTTTCCTCAATAATGTATATGATAAATTGACACAGGAAAATAATTATGCTTACCTTCCGAAGAAGTTTAAAAGAGGTGTAGAGAATGTATGAAAGAATCTCAACTCATACATTTCAGTCAGTGGAAAGTAATGCATGTGAGACTGTTATTCTGTGAAAAGACCCTCTCAGCAAATTAATAAGGTTTAGTGTCACCTTAGTTCTGAACTGCAGCAAGTATATTTTAACAATATGGAATTCATATAAACAAATATTACTGCACTGCTAAAATTCACAAGAAGAAATAACCACAACATTTAAAAAGAGCCAGATCGTTTCATCCAAGAGTGTACAAGTTTCCCTGCCTAGCAATTAGCTGTTAGTCCTAGGTGACTAATACTGCAATCTGATGTTCACTCCTTGGTGGAACTGCCCAAACTTTCTTAAATTCCAGTATGTTTGCTGAACCATTTGGTATTTAATAAGACAGCTATATATACAGTGAGAAGAAAACATGACTTGTTGTTGCCTCCTTTCATTTCACATTATTTCAGACATAATTGTTACTATATTTTTTCAAATTATTTTTGAGAAAAAGATTTTGTACCAGAATGTCATCCATTTCAGTGACCATTACTGGTGTCTACCGGCAGTCACTTCCCGTGACTATACATTCTGCGACATGCTGTGCCAAACTCATACCTTCCTCTCTGCTACCCCCCAAAACACTAACATCTAATGGAGATGATAATGTGGACAGCACTGAATGTACTACCTACACTGACAAACCTCCCTGGTCAAATTCCAAAAGCTGGTTAGAGTGAATACTGCAGAATGAATATACAGTTAATAAGATTTTTGTCATATTTCTACATCAAGTAATAAGCACAACAGCATATCAGAAGAAATACTAGTAACCATATGAGACATGCTTACCAGCCAAAATAGTGTGTATAGTACAAAGTACAGTTTGTGTGAGTGTAGATGGGTATATACGTGTGTGTGTGTGTGTGTGTGTGTGTGTGTGTGTGCACACCGATGTGCTCATGCACGCACCCACCCACCCACATAGCCACACAGTCACACACAAACATACTGATTCTTTCAAAGATATTGCAGCAGAACTTGTAAAGTTGTGCCTGTTCTCCCAGCTCTGGTTGACTTGACATCTGTCTGATTAATTTATTTCTTTGGAAATAGTGGTTTCAGCAGGGAAACTTCCACAGTGATTTCTTTCTCTTTCTGGTTTTGTTTTTGCATTTGTGAATATGTCTCCATATATGTTTAAGTAATGGTAATGATTTTTTTTTTAGTGCAGCCCGCAAAAGTTATTTTTAAAAACCTGGAATACAGAATACAGTTTGTTTAAATTTAGAGAAAGTCTGAGCAGTTAGTTTAATAAAACTTTGTTTCTAAAGTGTAGCCAAACTATCTACATATGCTATGCTGTTGAGGTCAATAAAAAGGCTGAAACACGCATGTCCACATCTAATGGGGTTTGACTTTATTGGCCTGAATAGAACTATAAAAACTTAAAAAGTAAAAAAGTCATGGAGATGAAACACTTGATGCCGTTAAGGGGTGATCTGCATATATCTCATATCCTCCACTGCAGGAGGCTTAAGGTATCATATAGTAAAAACCCTAGCTTGGCTAGGTTGTTCTTGCAATTTTTAGTGAATGGTTTGTCGGTGTGTCCTTTTTACCCTGTGGTTTGGTTGTTTTATATATGTGTATGTATATTAATATGTGTGTGTGTGTGTGTGTGTGTGTGTGTGTGTGTGTGTGTGTGTGTGTGTGTGTGTGTGTGTGTGTGTGTGTATATATATATATATATATATATATATATATATATATATATGTGTGTGTGTGTGTGTGTGTGTGTGTGTGTGTGTGTATATATATATATATATATATATATATATATATATATATATATATATATATATATATATGTTCATAGGTAGGTACTAGGCTATTGGCCCAAGGGCCTAAGTAAGCCTAGCCAACAAGGTTCCCTAGTTTTCGCCACCCAAGAAAGTTATTTTCCTGTGCCCCTGTCGAACAGAGCCACAGAAGTGATCCCTAGGATGAATTTCCTATTTCTCATCCACTCATCAAGATTTTTCTTGAAGAGTGCTAATGAGGGGCTTTGATTGATATAGATGGGTAGCTTGTTCCAGAGTATGGGAAATCTCTGGGACAGGAATCTATCTCTCCAGCATGTTTTGTTTAATGTAGTGACAAGGTTTAGGTCCCTAGAGGGTGTAGCTCGGAGGGATTGGGATTTCTTTAGGTGGAGCATGTCCAACAGCTCTGGGTTTAACATAGCTTTGTATGTTAGGCAGAGATCACCTCGGAGTAGGCGATATGTTAAGCTGGAGATTTTTGAGACAGTCAGCATACAGCATCTATTTGAGGCAGGTAATCCTCTTTGTGAGGTACTTCTGCAGCCTTTCCAGCTGTTGTAGATGTCTTGTGAGGTGCATTGCAAAAGGGACATTGTACTGTATAATGGGTCTAATGAGCGACGAGTAGAGGGGAACAATGACCTCTTTTTTCCTGGATGAGAACCCTTTCGTGATAAGGTGTGCCATGTAGAAGGATTTCCTGACCACTGTGGCGATGTGATTATCAAAGGAGAGACTTCAGTCCACCTGGGTCCCAAAGTCTATTATCACACTTTCAGTTTTAAGTAGACTGCCACCTATGTGGTAGTTCATTGGTACAGAGTTTTTATCTAAGGAGATGACAATGCACTTTTTGGCATTGAGCGTTGGGCCATGGCCCTGACACCAGGCATCTGTCTCAGTGAGGCCCTTCTGTAGGATGTCCACATCATTTGGGGACTTGACTGTGGCTCCTAGTTTGCAGTCATATGCAAACTTCGTTAGCCAGAGACCTTCTGTGTTAGCCTGTACTTCAGAGAAGTAGATACCAAACAGGAGAGGACCCAGGACTGAACCCTGTGGTACTCCACTTGTGACTGGTTTGAAGTCGGATTTGGAGTTGGCAACTTTTACAGTGTGGGTACTGTCAAGTGAGCCAGTTGGCAACCCATCTTGTGCCGTAGGGATTTATACCTAATTTAGTGAGCTTTATCTATAATTCCAGAATGGGGGATGGTGTTGAAAGCCTTGGCAAGGTCAAGATATGCTGTGTGAACCACCTTACCCCTTGTCTACAGCTTTGGTGACTGCTTCAAAGAAATCAATCGGGTTCACGAGACATGATCTGCCTTTCACAAACCCGAACTGAGTGGGGTCTAAAGTTTGGAGGTTACCAATGTCTTTGTTTATAAGTTCCATGATGATACATTCCATAGTCTTGCAGGCCAGGCTTGTCAGGCTAATAGGGCGATAGTTCCCGGGGTCCAGAGTGGCTCCCCCTTTATGGGGTGGGATAACTGTTGCTGTGCGCCATTCAGTGGGCACAAAGCCTGATATGAGGCTATGATTGAACATGGTACTTAGGTGGGGAGCCAGTTCGTTCTGAAGTTCGTGTAAAATGCAGCCTGGGATGTTGTCCAGTCCCATGGATGCTGTGTTCTTGGCTTTAGAGAGTGCAGTTTTTACCTGCATAGTTGTGATTACAGGAACTCTGCATTCTTTCAGTATAGATATGGGCCCTTTAGTGGGCGAGAGAGGGATAACGTTAGCACTGAACCTATCTGCCAGGATGTTGGCAATATCAGTTGGTTCTGTAATTTTCATGCCATTGTGCTGTAACTCAGAGCAGATCTGGGTGTTGCCATTGAGATTATTGACATAGCTATAGAATTCTTTGTGGTCATCTTTAGAATCAGTGGTGATTTTGTTTTCGTAACTAGCTTTGGAGGATTTTATGAGGGATCTCAGCTTCTTACTGAGGCTGGCCAGGGAGCTCCTCCAATTATAGGATTTTACTCTCTTTTGCAACAGTTTCTTCCTTCTGTTGTAGAGTTTCTTTATTGCAGGGGACCACCAGATTGGCTTCGTTTTTCTGGAGGATAGCATCTTGGTTCTGTTAGGGTAGCACAATCCATACACTCCTGTAAGTGCTTATAGAGTGCATTTGTGTAGGATTCAGCGGTAGTACCTGTATTGTCCATATGCATGGGTGTCATGAAGTTCACCACTTCTGTCTTAAGAGGCATGAAGCTGGCTTTAGAGAAATTTTTGTACGGTGGTTTCCTTAATGGGGGCTGGGGGCGGGATGTGGATATCTAGGGTAATTAGCTTATTAACGGATCCAAACGAGGAGTTGACATCAGGTGTGAAACACTGGTTACTCATATTGGTAATGACTAGGTCTAGGATATTGTTGCTCCTGGTGGGAGTGTAGATAAGTTGATCCAGGGCATTGGAATTTATGAATTCCAGAAAGCTTTGAGTGAAGAAGTTGGTACATGAGTAGTTTTCCCAGTTAATGGTGGGGTAGTTGAAATCACCCATTATTAGGGTGTTTGGTTGAACCGTAATACTTTCCAGTATATCAAGAAAAAAGGAGTGGGAATCCTGGGGCATGGTGGGGGATCTGTAGCAAGCTACAATTTGGATTGCAGTTTTGCCCAGAGTTAGTTGCACTTGGATACTCTCGGATGCATTATGCTGAGCAACTAGCCTGGAGGTGTGGATATCCTTAATGAATATGGACACACCTCCACCTTTAGTGTTCCGGTCCATGTTATATAGCCAAAAGGCGTGGTATGAATTATAGCCTGGTCATGCAGGGGTGCCCTCTGGAGCCTTGAACCAGGTCTCAGTCACTGCACAGATATTGATATTCTCCATTTTAAGGAGTGCCTCGAGTGAGTGCATTTTGAGGTTTAGACTTCATTGAGTAGTATTGCCCTTAGTTTTTGCTTGCCTGTACCTGTTACGGTGGTGAATTTGTCATTTGAACCTTGCCTAAAAAAAGGTACTATGGGGCGGCAAGAGCCTTAGCCAGTATCCAGAATTCCAGAGGTGACAGGTGCAGGCCATCTCTGGCAAAGCATCATGGTTTGTAGACCATGTCATCCCAAGCAGATAGATACTGGATCCCCTTAGAATGACACCAGAAGCTTAGCCAATTGCTGAAGTCAATCATTTTGTCCTTGTACTGTGGTATCATTCTGGGTGATGGCAGGATGCTACTCAGGGCTAGGGTCATACCTGCCTGGGCTACAAGATCGGAGTGCCCTTCCATGTCTCTTTTTATGTAGCCCAGGGGGGTACATCTCGGGTCGTTCACACCAACATGGACAATGACAGAGTAATATTTGTACCTGTTGTGGAGTGACCTGAATGCATGGGTTATGTGGTAGATCCTGGCACCCGACATGCAGCTGACAGTAACCTTCTCCTTGTTTAGCCTGGTGAGTGGGACATCAGTGTGCCTGACTATAGAGTCACCTATGACTAGAGTATTGGGTACGTTGTTTTGCCTTATGGGCTGTGGTGGAGTGGCACACTGAGTTTGTGGGCTATGTATCACTTGGATTTTATTGGGGAGGTGGAGGTTGCTTTTGTTTCTACTTTGGAGGTCTCTGTTGCTTGGGCAGATTATTATTGACAGCCTCCATGAATGTTTTTGTGTTTCTATGTGTGGATTTTGGTGGTGTAGGTTTAGTGGGACTTTGTAATGAGTGTGTTGTGGTGCAAGTGTTTACCTTATCCTCTTGGCTTTCAAGTTCCGTCTTGGTTGGAGAGAGCTTTGCCCTCAGTTTGGCTAGATAAAGGCATCTCTCACAGGTTGTGGTATTAGGTGATAGGAGGAGAGCGTTGTCTGTGTACATGAGGCAATTGCTACATTGCTTCAAGATGCCCAGATTCATCAGGTAGACAGGAGAAAACACCGGAAGCTGACACTTGGACATGCCTGAATACGTACTGAAAAACTATTTGATATATATATATATATATATATATATATATATATATATATATATATATATATATATATAGTGAGAGAGAGAGAGAGAGAGAGATAGTGTGTGTGTGTGTGTGTGTGTGTGTATATATATATATATATATATATATATATATATATATATATATATATATATATATATATATATATATATGTATATATGTATATAATGAAATCGCCTAATAATGGGCGATTTCAACTACTCCACCATTAACTGGGAAAACTAGTCATGTACCAACTCCTTCACTCAACGCTTTCTGGAATTCATAAACTCCAATGCCCTGGATCAACTTATCCACACCCCCACCAGGGGCAACAATATCCTAGATCTAGTCATTTCCAACATGAGTGACTGATGTTCCACATGTGAAGTCAACGCCTCATTGGTCCGATCCGACCATAAGCTAATCACCCTAGATATCCACATCCTGCCCCCATCCCCCATTTAGGAAGCCACAGTAAAAAATTTCTCCAAAGCCAACTTCATGCTTCTTAAGACAGAATTGGTGAACTTCATGACACCCATGCAGATGGACAATACAGTTATGACTACTGAATCCTACACAATTGCACTTTATAAGCACTTACACGAGTGCATGGATCGTGCTATCCCAAACAGAAACAAGACACTATCCTCCAAAAAAGGAAGCCAATCTGGTGGTCCCTTGCCATAAACAAACTGTACAACAGAAGGAAGAAACTTTTGCAAAAGAGAGGAAAATCCCATGAGTGGAGGAGCTCCCTGGTCAGCCTCAGTAAAAAGCTGAGATCCCTCATAAAATCCTCCAAAGCTAATTACAAAAACAAAATCACCACTGTTTCTAAAGACAACCACAAAGCATTCTATAGCTGTGTCAAGAATCTCAATGGCAACACTCAGATCTGCCCTGAGTTACAGCACAATGGCACTAAATATACAGACTCAACTAATATTGCCAACATCCTGGCAGATAGGTTCAGTGCTAACTTTACCCCCCTCTCACCCCCTAAAGGGCCCATCTCTATACCGTTAGAATGCAAAGTTCCTGTAATTACGGCTGCACAGGTAAAAAGCACACTCTTCAAAGCCAAGAACACAGCATCCATGGGATCAGACAACATCCCAGGCTGCATTCTACACGAACTACAGAATAAATTGGCACCCCACCTAATTATCATGTTAAGTCATAGCCTCATATCAGGCTTTCTGCCCACTGAATGACGCACAGCAACAGTTATCCCACTCCACAAAGGGGGAGCCACCACAGACCCCGGGAACTACCGCCCCATTAGCCTGACGAGCCTGGTCTGCAAGGCCATGGAATGTATCCTCACAGAACCAATAAACAAAGACAGTGGTAATCTCCAAACTCTGGACCCCACACAGTTTGGGTTTGTAAAAGGCAGATCATGTCTCCTAAACCTGATAGACTTCTTTGAAGCAGTCACCAAAGCTGTAGACGAGGGTAAAGTGGTTCACACAGCCTATCTAGATCTTGCCAAGGCTTTCAACACCATCCCCCACTCTGGAATTGTAGATAAACTCACTAAACTAGGTATAAATCCCTATGTCACAAGATGGGTTGCCAACTGTCTCACTGACAGAACCCACACTGTGAAAGTAGCAGAAACCAAATCCGACTTCAGTCCAGTGACAAGTGGAGTACCACAGGGTTAAGTCCTGGGTCCTCTCCTGTTTGGTATCTGCTTCTCTGAAGTACAGGCTAACACAGAAGGTCTTTGGCTAATGAAGTTTGCAGATGACTGCAAGCCAGGAGCCATAATCAAAACTCCTAATGATGTGGACATCCTACATAAGGGCCTCACTGAGACAGATGCCTGGTGTCAAAGCCATGGCCTCAAGCTCAATGCCAAAGAGTGCATTGTCACCCCCTTTGGTAAAAACTCTGTAACCATGAACTACAGCATAGGTGGTAGTATACTTAACACTGAAAGTGTGATAAGAGACCTTGGGACACAGGTGGACAGTAGTCTCTCCTTTGATAATCACATTGCCACAGTAGTCAGGAAATCCTTCTACGTGGCACACCTCATCACAAAAGGTTTCTCATCCAGAAAAAAAGTGGTCATTGTTCCCCTCTACTCATCACTCATTAGGCCCATTATAGTGTACAACACCCCTTTTGGTATGTACCTCACAAGACATCTACAACAACTGGAAAGGCCTCAGAAATACCTCACAAAGAGGATTACCAGCCTCAAACAGATGCCCTACGCAGACTGTCTCAAAAAACTCCAGCTTTACTCCTTCGCATATCGCCTACTCAGAGGTGATCTCTGCCTAACATACAAAGCTATGTCAAACCTAGAGCTGTTGGACATGCTCCACTTAAAGAAATCCCAATCCCTCTGAGCTACACGCTCTAGGGACCTAAACCTTGTCACCACAATAAACAGAACATGCAGGAGGGATAGATTCCTGTCCCAGAGACTTCCCATACTCTGCAATAAACTACCTATCTATATTAAACAAAGCTCCTCATTAGCACTCTTCAAGAAAATCTTGATGACTGGATGGGAAACAGGAAATTCACCCCGGGGATTACTTCTGTGGCTCTGCTTGACAGTGGCACAGGAAAATAATTTTCTTGGGTGACAAAAGCCAGGGTACCTTTTTGGCTGGGCTTGCATAGGCCCTAGGGCCGATAGCCTAGTACCTACCTATGAACCTATTTAAATATATATATATATATATATATATATATATATATATATATATATATGTGTGTGTGTGTGTGTGTGTGTGTGTGTGTGTGTGTGTGTGTGTGTGTTTGTATATATATATATATATATATATATATATATATATATATATATGTGTGTGTGTGTGTGTGTGTGTGTGCATGGTACCTTTGAATGTTGATGGCAATATCGTCAAAACCGTTGTGCGAACTGCAGACTGCGAAATTCCGAAACCGCGAAAACCGAAGTGCTGAATTCCAGAATCTTGCCCCCTTTTTGACCCATGGTAGCACTTGTTTCAGCGGTGGAGCAATTGGAAATGTCGAAAGTCAATATTTATTCAACATTTCAGGAAGTCGGTGCTTCGGATTTTGCGTAAACAGTTCACGGAGGTGTACGTTCGACGAATGTGCTTTCACACATTCAAAGGTAAACAGTGTGTATGTATATATATATATATATGTGTGTGTGTGTGTGTGTGTGTGTGTGTGTGTGTGTGTGTGTGTGTGTGTGTATATTTCTTTTTCCTCTTTCTCATGCCTGGTGAAAAGGCCAAAATGTAGGTGACTGTTTCTAGTTTAATTTGATCTATTTTTGTCAGTGTTATGTTTTTGGGGGGGGGGTGGGCTGATTTTTATTTTTCTTAAGTTTGGTGCCTAGCTAACTTTTCCTGTAGTTGGTCAAGGGAGGGGGGGGGTATAAAAAGGACTGTGAAAAGTTTCCTGAAAAGTGTGTATAAGTTACTATATGTATGTAGCACATTATATTCCACATACGTGGCACCTATCCATTTTTATGTCATTTTAATGCTTTCCTTCCCATTCAGTTTTAATAGCTGCAGTTTTATATATCCTCTTTGGAGTAGCACTACCTGAATTGTTTTGTTTTAGTGAATAGGTCTCATCAAATAGGGATATAAGATTAATGCAAGCTAGTATTTTTCTTTCTTTTCTTTTTTGGTAATGTGACGTTACAAACAGAGTTGTACAATAATATGTAAATCTTCAACAGAATGTTCCATAAAATGATACCTTGAAAAATCCATATAAAAATTCCACAAATTTCAAAGTTATAACCCTTTACAGTAAAATTCAATTTGTTACAATGGATGGAGGAACTTTTTTATTACATTAAAATACATTACAACACATAATTACTCACATACATACTGCTAAACATAACACTAAAACTGCAAAAAAGGTGGACATATGTTTTTTTTTAATTTCTTTTTACCTGTAGAAATTCATGTTGTGCGTGTAGATGATACAGAAATTACCACACATCCACATCCTGGAATTCTGTATATGCACACTCTTGTGCTATAATATATATATATATATATATATATATATATATATATATATATATATATATATATATACATATATATATATATATATATATATATATATATATATATATATATATATGTGATATACAAATCTTTTTTTAAAACTTTGTTTATTCAAGTGATATACAAATCGTAAGTACTACAATAAAGTCAATGGTGTCCAAGTGGTACACTGTTTCAAAAGAGTTCGATGTGAAAATAAGATGGCATGGTTTAAAGATCCAGTTTGGAAGGCTCAAGGAAGACACACTGGAGTATTTTTCCCTTAGAAAAGGAGGTCTATGGCTCAAGCAGCCTTCCTGAAGTATTGAAAAGAAAGGTAGTGTCAAAAACAGTAACAGAATTCAAGAATGCCTAAGACGTACACAGGTAAACAATACACTCACACCAGCATTCAGTATCAACATTTCACTCAAACTTAAATATCTAGGAGTAAAACATAAAGCTGATATTCACACTTTTTAACTCTGGACAGTATTAAAGCTGACCTAGAAAATGGGAAAGTTTGCTTAGAGTATAATAATCCTCCAATTAGTTTGAATAATCATTCACATCCAGTACAAAAAGATCAGTTAAAATTACCCAGTCTTCTATGTCTCTATATACAATTTTGATAGTAGTTGAATTGCTTAGCATTTTTTGATATTTCTCCAGTAAATCAGTTACATGTCTGATCCTGTCAAACCCAATGACCAGGTCTTTCATAAATAACCTATATATTTCAGCTAAATTTATTCCTTTCTTTTAAGACATCATTCATTTATCCACAACTCCCACCATACATAAAGTTGAAATACTGAATATTTTTTAAAGAAATTTGAGTTGTCTATGGATTTCATGCTTTTATGACCATCATCATCATCATCAGCTCCCTTTTTCCCATTTTTTTTTCTACATGGGGTCGGGGTATCATGTTAACTGTCGCCATCCTATCGATTCAATGCCACACTCCTGCCTTCTTCGACATTCATGCCTGATGTCACAGATCTTTTCTCACACAATCCATCCACCTCTTTGCTGGATGACCTCATTTCCTCTTACCTTCTTCCTATCTGTCCCAAATCTTCTTCACCAGACTGTCTTCTGCTTTTCTGCACATGTCCAAGCCACCATAATCTACTGTCCTTGAGCTTTTCTGCAATTGGAGCTGCTTTTGTTTCTGTTCTTATGTCTTCATTTCTTCGTCTGTCCCACAGTGTGCATCCTACAACCCTTCTCAGGCACTTTATTTCCATCACCTAGAGCTTCTTCATCTGCTATGCCTTTACTGCCCAGGTTTCTGTACCGTACTGTAGTACTGGTTGCACCACTGTCTTCTTCACCTTACTTTTCAGCTTCTATGGCATTCTTCTGTCATACACTATACATGAGACTCTATGCCAGTTGGCTGCAGCCTCTCTGACTCTAGCTTTGACCTCTTCATTCAGACTTCCCTTCTCCTCAACCAACCATCCCAGATACTTGAAGCTATTAACCTGTTTCCCGATCATCCCTTCTGTCTCAATTCTCAGCTTCTTCTGATTTCACCATTTTGCTACCATTACAACTGTCTTATCTGTGCTTAGTTTCATCCCATGTGCCTTATAAACACTCAGTGATAATGCTAAGTCCTCAATAACCAATGGATTTTTAAGGTTGCCACACCTTCCTTTTTAAAACATCTTTGTTTGCATCATATCATAGAAAACAATGTACTAATTTCAAATGCAAAAATGATATACCATTCCTTCATTTAAAAGGTACAATCTTGGCAGCTTAACTTGATATTGATAGCTGTTTCTAAATTTTCTTCACTCTTTAGATATAGTAATAATAAATTCAAATCAGGTACATTATAGTTGAGATACATGAAAAAGAAGCATTTGGGAAAAAACTATGCACAGTTGCCACTCTGGCCTTTACAGTCATTAATCGTCAGACACATACAACCAAGTTTCAAATTACTCTTCTAGACCAGATGAAGGAGGAGATTGAGAAGGTGTCTAATAGGAATTCAAGGGAAAACATATTGGATCTCCCCCAGAATTATCCATCTAAGTCTAGGCCTTACTGTTGTAGGCATGGAATTCATAAGTATGCCAACAGTAAGGAGGTTCAATATATGAAAAGATGTCAGGAGACCAGCAGGGGGAAGCCATGGACCTGTACTCTTGGGAGCACGAATGACCATATGGATTTTTTCCTCCCATACAACCTAAATCCTCCATTCCAGTCTTGTTCTCAACTTATCTTATGTCTAGACAGCAGGAAGGGTGATCCAATGAACATAAAATGGGAAAAGTGGCACAAAATGCAAACTCGTGTAAAATAATCCCTCAGGGTGCAAACCTCAGTTGTTAAGAAAACCAAAGATGTCAGTATTCTCTCTATACAAAAAGATCAAGGCATCTAGCTTGCCTATTCCATGAGAACTTCTTCAACTAGAAGTAATAGAACCTTTGCCAAAACAAGACCAAAACAGGAGGTTCTACTCAGGACTCTTCCTACACCAGGGAAGGAGAATTTGATCTGTCATGGATCTGTTAAGACTAAATACCTATCTATAGTAGAGAGGGGGACACATTTGTTGTTTTGCAGGAGACCCATTTAGGAACAGAGAAGCACTGTAAATTTGGGAGGAAGGCCGCTAGGAGTGATAGCTATACTTAGTTATGCAAGAGGTAGGCAAAGTGGTCTAGTACTATTAGCCAAGAAAAGATTAAGTTTGAAGAGTGAAGAGGTATTAATGAATGAAGACAGGCAAGTAGCTGCATAGAGGGGATGCTATAACGGCCAGATATGTACTTTGGAGTCACTGAATTTTCCTCCGGGAGCAAATGTAAGCTGCTGAGAGCCATACTGTTGAAAATACTGTAATTACAGGAAGGATTGTTAGTTATAGCTGGGTAGAGGAATCTTGCATTATAGCAGGAGCATGGCAAGCCTGACCAGGCAGGAAAGAGCAATGCAAACGATGATGGAAAGGTTTGGGATGATGGATGCTTGGGAAGTTCGTAAGGTCAGGATGCAGTGTGGTTACACACAGTACAGTGGTAAATAATAGTGCTGGTTGAAGCTGGACAGATTTTTATGTCTCCAAGGACAATAGGGGTGTAGGACATATTAATGCAGATTCACTGCTATACTCTGACCATGATAGGGCAGGTAGAAATATCACTGGGTCAACAGACAAATGAAAGACATGACTGACGATTTCCCATCTTTCTTTTGAAAAACAAAAGAGATAATTGAAAGCTAACAGAGATATTACAAATCTTAACAGAGGAAATGTGTACAATTTCTGCAAGTGGGTAGGAAGATCTAAGGAATCGGTTAAGGAGGAAGATATAGTATATAGTTTGAGTGGGCAGGTTGACAGAGGATTGGAGAATGAGCCAGTTGATGGAAATTATAAGAGGAATTACAGTTGTTCAGAGGCAAACTAAAGCAGGAGTAGGAGAAGTGTCTTAAGCAGAGCTTAGTGGAGATACAGCAAATGGAGGACTTCAGGATCCTGTCTCAAAGTGTTGCTATTCGAGAGTCATATACCTAATTAATGCCAGCATCATCAATGGCCCTGGCTACTAGATTAAGGCAGGAAAAGCAGAAAGGGCAGTCTGGAGAGGAAGAATGAGAAATGATGGAGGGGGGTGATGGAGGAATAAGAAGAGAGACTAAGATAGTCTGCAGGATATTAGCAGGCAATGGAAAAGAGGAGAGGAGGGCATACTATTGCCAGCTAGTTAAGAATACTATTATTGAGGGAGGTTTTGGAACAGGTAAAGGAGCAGCTACTGGTGGACATCCTAAAACTAGAAATTCGAAAAGTGATTGGAGGGAGGGCACCAAGTAGTGCTGGCCTCCCAAAAGAAATCTGTTGAATGGCAAAAGATCCGTAGGAAACAGTAGGTGCATCTACCCTCCTGGCAAGTAAAAATAATAGCACTTATGCTTAAAAGAGATAGTCATCTTGAGGATTTAGAATCTCATCATCTGACAACAATTTTAAATTATGATTATAAAATCCTTATGAGCATTCTGACTAATAGATCGGCAACTATTCTACCCCTGTCATCATACATTAGGACCTATGTGGCTTTATTACTGGGAGAGGATATTTGACAACATTAATAGAATGTTAATGGTAGTTCAGGAAGCTGCTAAAATAAAGGGAAAGGCAGCCTTAATGGCCTTAAATGCTGAAAAAATCATCTGATAGAGTGAAGTGGAAGTTAATAATTAAGGTTATGTGGTAAATTAATTTCCCATATAACTTTGTAAGATTGCTGCAAAGGATATATGAAGGGGTGAGCACTCAAGTGAAAATACTGGAGAACTTTTTCAAGGCTGTATGATAACTATGACATGCTGTATGTTAATGTTAGAAAAATATGTATTAATGTGTGTATGCTTAATGCCAAATTAATAATCAAGTGTTTTTAATATGCTTTTCATTCTATTTTTCATGCACTATGTTTTATATAAATTGAGTTTCATATGAGACTGAAAAAGATGCTTTTTGAAAACTGCAGCATGCTTTCTGAAACTTTCAAGTTGCCCTCTGACCTAGTAACTGCTAGCACAGCAATATTCTTGTTTATGCCTTGTGGAAATGTACTTGAGAAGCAGGTGTTTATCTGCTAGGTCAGAAGTATATGAATGAACAATACCTTTTATTATAAATGTAATGATTCTAGACAAACAGCCTTGTCCAGAGGATGGGAACCTCTGCAGCTGCAGTAATTTAGAGATAAAGTAGACAAAGGATTATTAGAGAAATGAACTACTAGCATTGTGCTTGATTTAGCCGTAGTATCTTGAATGTAACATAACAAGTATCTAACTAAAAGTAACCAAGGCCATGTTGTTTTCCTCAGGAAGTTTCACATAAAAATTGTTTAAATCAGCAGAAATTCATGGGAAAGATGGTCAGCAGATGATGATGAAAAGGTGTTAATCTGTTACGTCAGCATGGTAGGACAGGACTAATTTGATAACCTATAAAAATGAATGTATTTCCTGTTTCTGGTTAGACAAACTCTGTATTAGCATGTTTTTGTCTCCTTGCTGCAAGATTAAAGTGCCTTAACCTAAACCTATCGTGTTTCGATCATTTTTAAAGTATATTTTTCCTTTGACAGTTAACTATGGCATGCAGTAGGCTGTATGTTAACTATGGCATACACTAGCCTGTATGTAACTATGGCATGCAGTAGGCTGTATGTTAACTATGGCATGCAGTAGGCTGTATGTTAATTATGGCATACACTAGCCTGTATGTTAACTATGGCATGCAGTAGGCTGTATGTTAACCATGGCATGCAGTAGGCTGTATGTTAACTATGGCATACACTAGCCTGTATGTAAACTATGGCATGCAGTAGGCTGTATGTTAACTATGGCATACACTAGCCTGTATGTTAACTATGGCATGCAGTAGGCAGTATGTTAACTATGGCATGCAGTAGGCTATATGTTAACTATGGCATGCAGTAGGCTGTATGTTAACTATGGCATGCAGTAGGCTGTATGTTAACTATGGCATGCAGTAGGCTGTATGTTAACTATGGCATATACTAGCTTGAATTTTAACTATGGCATGCAGTAGGCTGTATGTTAACTATGGCATACACTAGCCTGTATGTTAACTATGGCATTCAGTAGGCTGTATGTTAACTATGGCATGCAGTAGGCAGTATGTTAACCATGGCATGCAGTAGGCTGTATGTTAACTGTGGCATGCAGTAGGCTGTATGTTAACTATGGCATGCAGCAAGCTGTATGTTAATTATGGCATGCAGTAGGCCTGCCATGCCATGCTGCAGCTATTCACTAAATACCTTGAGCTTTTAGCCAACATGATTTGGCTTTTGGAAGTGAGAGTGTACATCTGGGACAGGCTGGAGTTAAAAATTATATGTGGATGGTATAATTCTGAAATTAGTATACCCACATGAAGACATGAAGAAAGTTTATGGGATCCTGTGGAAAATTTGCAGAGTTCTGAGGGTACCTAGCTGTCTGGCCAAAGGAGACGTATCAGGGCTCCTGGCAAGTCTGATATGGAAGGTTAACCTGTAAGTAGCACAAAAATTAGCAGAGCTGGAAATAGTTAGGTTTGGACCTGGAAGAAACGGTGAAGGTCTTACAGTGGCACATTGGCCACCATGAAACAACTACTTGGAGTAGATTTCTTATGCATATTCAGGGATACAAGATGACTCAGATCATCAGTACTGTAATAAACATGAAGAAAAAGGTCCGCTAGGGTCTGGCATTTGGGTTCGGTATAAATATTTACTTTTCCTTTGTTATTCTTTCTTTCCTTTACTTTTCTTCCAAATCGTGGTCGACTATAACAGCCCTAAAATGTATGTGAAAAAAGGTGAACACTGTGAACTGAATGGCTAGGGACGCAATAAACCATATTATTATTATTATTTTTTTAATTTTTGTTTTGAACTTCAAGATAATAGGAAAGTAGAGCTTCTAAAAAATGAACAGAAAAGATAGAATGTATTTCAACTGTAAGAGAGCATGTGGAGAAGTCAACACACAATGATCATGAACAGTAGGAATGGATAATTAAACACTTAACATTAAGAGCCCTAATATGGTGAACATTCAAGGCTGGATATTAATCAATGTTAAAAGCTGTGTAAAAAACTAAGTAGTTTATGTAATTAATTTTTCTTGTTGTTAAAACATGTTCCTGCTTATTTGTTAATTGCTGCATGAATAAAGGAATGTGTAACATATTGTATGCAACATTTAATAATTTGGGTTTCATTTTTCTCATATAACAATGTGGATACTGGGAATAAAGAGAGGCAGCATTTAAGAAAAATAAGACTAAATATCTGTCTGAAGGTTCCAACATTCAAAATGCTGACATTGCAACCCTAATCACTCCTTCTCCCTCTGACCCTCATGCTTACCTTGGACCTCAGTGACACCTGCCTTCATATACCTATTCAGAAGGATCACAGGTGCTTTCTCACATTCAATGTGTGTGTGTGTGGGGGGGGGCTCTCATTATCTGTTCATTTCCTTGTACTTTGAATGGCTATTGCACAAAGTGTTTTTACCTAGTGCCAGGATCCAATAATTCCTTATTATGGAACTGAAGGCAGTCCACTCTTCCCAGAAGGAAGTGGAGACAGCTCTGCATTTCACCTTGAACTGCTTTCAAAGCTTGGGGCTTTCCTTCAACTTGCTCAAGTCAAATCTCACCATCTCCAGGAAAAATAAGACAATGGAACACAGCAGTGATGTAATACATTTAATTGGACCAACACGGATTTTACAGTTACCTGATCTTTCAGAATAATAGGAGTGCTTCATCTGGATTCATGTACTGATGCAAAATATAGTAATTAAACATCCACTACACAGTGTATGTACCTGAGGTGTACATGTTCTAGTAAACATCTGAACTGTAAATTTTGTTTCCTCATTGGCATGTTTCAAGTGTCAATTTTTAGCATGAAATAAAAAGAGAAATTATGTCCTTTCCTTTGTAGGCACAAGTGTTTCTGTTAGTGGACTAGTACAACATTTTTTTAAATTTTCTAATCACCATATGCACGCTCTCCCTCAACGAACGCTAAAGACACTCCAGTTAAATCACAAGGAAAAGTTCTTCTTTGCCCATATGTTTAAAGGGCAGCTCTAGAGCTAGTAATATGA
The DNA here is from genome assembly GCF_019279795.1 of Protopterus annectens. Lineage (NCBI taxonomy): Eukaryota > Metazoa > Chordata > Ceratodontiformes > Protopteridae > Protopterus > Protopterus annectens. The sequence goes on from NC_056748.1 coordinate 1,087,825,408, forward strand.
AAGGTACAATCCAAAAAGATCCAGAGCTTGAACGAAAACACAGTTTTATTTCCAAACAGACAAAAAGTGAGCGCTTTCGCCAAAAGGCTTCTTCAGACTTATGCAGTAGCACTCATGTACATCAATTTAAATATAGCTTCCTCTTTAGCTATTGGTTAGAGGCTTTTCTTAACATTTAATTATATACACGCATGTGTGATTCTATCAGCATATTTAAATAAATACACAAAACACTGGTTAAAAACATCCCTAGAAGCTTTTTTTTAAAAAAGCAACCCTTATATAAAAGCACATACATTTAAAACAATTCATATTGGCTCAACTATGAAAATAATAAATAATTAGCCATTTATTAAAAGTCAATCAGGGGTTATTTTGACTAAAATACATAACATTTAAGGAAAATATATTGGCTTAACTGCAAAAAATAAGCCATTTATCAAAAAATCAGAATGAGGGATAATGAGTAAATACAATAGCAATGAACTGCTATTTGGGTCTAAAAACCTTCCTGTTCCTAAGTATGGGTCTAATTTGAACCTTATCGTTCAAGCCTGGTGGTACATCAGCTTTTAACCTGATGATCCATCTCATTTCACATTCCAGCGTCACATTAATGACATCTCCTCCTCTAAAGCTGTTATATATCTTCTGTAATACATGGAATTTAAAAGTATGTTGTGTTCCTAAAGCCTGGTGGTGTTTAGCTAGAGCATTGACATCCGAGCCTATTCTTATATTATAATTATGCTCTCTAATACGATCTTTCAGAGAGCGCTCTCTAATACGATCTTTTCCCGTTAGTCTTACCTACATAAAATGAGGTGCATGAAACACATCTTGCTATATAAACCACATTAATACTGTTACAGTCAGTCTCAGTATTAAAATAATACCTTTGGTTTGTGACTGGATGGATAAAAACAGTTTCTTTACTTATATGCACACAGTGGTTGCATGCACCACATGGCAAGGTATTCCTAGCTATATTATTTAACTTCTCATTAAATTTCATCTTCTTAGGTGCACACAATATCCTTTTCAAATTGGGCTTGTTTTTGAATGCAAAGCTTGGTTTTGGTCCTGCTAATTCCCTGACTTCTTTATCAGAGGTCAAGATGTCCCAATGTTTACTGTACAGTTCCTTCAACATTTTTGTATCCCTTGTGTAATTCAAGACGGGTCTTACTATTCCTTTAGATAATTGTGTAATACCTTCATTATTTCTATCAGCCTCTAAAAAATAAGGTTTAGCCGTAGTGGTGCGTAACAAATCAACCTCTGATATCACCTTTTCAATCAAACTTATTTCATACCCCCTTTCAATAAATTTCTCTCGTAACTCTGCTACTTCACATTTATATTTACCTTCAATTGGATTATATCTAGAGGCTCTCAAGAATTGGCCTTTCAAAATGTTATGAAAGACATGACCAGGATGCATACTATTTTGGTGAAGCAAAGTGTTCCTATGGCATAATTTCCTATGGATGGATGTATTCAATAATCCATTTTCAAGCCTAGTTATTTCTACATCTAAAAACGAAATGCTAGTACCTGAATGATTAAGAGTAAATTTCAAAAAACTGGTGGACATGTTCAGATAATCAACAAAAGTATACAATTGTCCAGCATCTCCATACCACAGAAAAAACAAATCGTCTACAAATCTGCGATAAAATCTCACAAAATTCTTAAAATAGTCAGATTTGTACAATATCTCATCTTCCCATGCAGCCATTACCAAGTTGGCGTAGCTATTGGCACACGGGGTGCGCCCATAGCTTAGCATCTCTCTCTCTGAAGGTAAATCTCCTCACCAAAAACGAAAATATTATTATTTAAAATAGTCTCAAGATATAAAGCTATGAGATCTATTTTAGTTGGTAAAAAATTCGAATGAGTGGTTAAATAGTTTCTTACATAACTTATGCCCAATTGGTTCGGAATCATGGTAAATAAACTAACCACATCCAGGGTAACAAACAAAAACTCAGTATTTCTATTCAAGTTCCTGGTGTTCGTATACAAGTCAAGCATAAACTGCTTACTATCTTTCAAAATTGTGCTATTCCTATCTACCAAAGGTCTTAAAGTTGTCTCTGTATATATAGACAGAGGTTCAGTGACCCATCCCTGTCCCGCCACGATGGGTCTCATGGGCGGATCCGTGTTAGATTTATGTATCTTTGGTAGGCCCTGGATCATTGGCAACCTAGGACTATTGACTTTAAAGTACATATATAGTTCATCGGTTATGCTAGAAGTCATAACCAAATCATCTAACATATAATGCACCTCAAGTACCTTCTGCTTCACTACTTCCATATTAACTTTAAGATAAAAAGTCTCATCACTTAAAAGGCTATGCATTCTATAATCATAGTCCGATGTGTCCATCAGAACAATAGGACCACCCTTATCTGCTGGCCTAATGGTTAAAGTATTATCATTCTTTAGAGTCCTTAGTGCACATCTCTGTTTATAATTTAAATTTTGACCATGTTTCGTATGCTTGTATGTTAAAAAATGTTGATGTGTTTCGTCCTCTAATACTCTACCAAACACCTCTAATGATGGACATAAAGGTGGTATATAAGTACTGTTTGTACGAAAACTAATTGGGTTGTTATCGCTGCTACTTGCCCCAAAATTCGCTTTAAGCTGTAGATTCCTTGTAAATAATTTAGTATTAATAATCGAGTCCACTACATCATCCCTGCTAGTGGGTATGAAGCTTAAACCTCTATTTAACAGTTGTTCTTCTGCTTCATTTAAAATCTTTTTCAGAGTGGGACCCTGATATTCCTTTAACTATCCCCCTTTTGTGTCTTCCCCTGCTGGCAGATCTTCTCCCTATTGGGCCCTTGTCCTGTACTATGGGGAAAGGGGTATAGCTATTCTCCTTCTGTAAAATAATGGCATTACTACCAGTTAATATCTTTAATCCTGTTGTAGTGGGGTAAAATCCCTATTCGCCTCAGGGTCTACATTAATAACATTATCATGTGATATAACATCCATAGTTTGCGGTATTAAAGTTTGTTTGTTAACTATAGCTAAGGCAGGCCTCAGTTCATTTCTACTTATACCTTCCCTATTAATATAATGCTAACTTTTTAAATTTTCTACCATTTCCAGGCAAGTCATGTTCCTGGGTTCCTTACTTGATTTCAGCAGCTAGATGGACTACCTCACCTCAGACAAGATGGAAGATCTAGATTCGTACTTCTGATAATTGGCTATAAAATTGTTACAGCCAGAGAATTCCTGAGAGCACTGAGTTTGCAACTCATTATGTAGGGCCTGTTGCAGCACAGTCCTACCAAACTATGCAAATTTATATGTTCTGGAATCATCTCAGCAGTATGGACATCTGCAATATTGATATGTACAGTTCTGTTTCCCTCCCACCATCATCTCTTCTTATCTTGGGCATCCTGGGCTGGAATGATATAGTCTATCTCTCAACATTTACTCCTTCCTCATTGCTTTCCATGGGTTTCTGGCCTGCTCAAGTCTGGGTAACCATGTTTAACCTATTTTTCTAGGCCTTTGCTTCAAACAATGTGCACGTGTCCCTGTTTTGATAGGAATTTTAGGACCTTGCATGTGGTCATCTTGGGCAGTAAAGTTTTAACATGGCCTGGACATCCTTAAGGGTAGACAACCACTTGGCCTAAAGTGGGAAGGATACTAATCATGGAATGTTGGGCTGGACTTCTGATCTTCTGTGGCAGAAGTCTCAATAGTAAGGACTACTATGACAGCAATTTACTCAAAAAATATCCTGTAGGATCGTAGGAGATACAAGGCAATTGATTCACAAGGTGATTTATACCATGCCAATACTCACAGTCTTGGTGTAAATTTATGAGTACCCATCTAATCATTCAGGTTTAATTTCAACTTTACCAAGATGTTTCTTCAGGAGGTAGGTCAGATGCCAGTAATAAATGTGTCTCTCCAACACATTTTATTTAAGTTCTGGAAGAGATTTAAGTCCCTGGTTCTGGTTTTAGTGAAGCTATTTGACTTGTGAAGAAAGAGTTTATCAAGGAGAAATTGGTTCTTAATGGGATGGAATAATTTCACCCCAACAAGAGATAACACATCAAGCCTTTCCTGGTTGCTCAGAGATGTTGGGCTAGCAATCTTCTTGGATAGAAACCTCTGGGGCATTTCTAGTTGCTTACTGTGTCTAAAAAGGTACATGTCAAAGGGTACATTGTACTCAATAGTTGCCCAAATTAAAGATGCATACAGAGGGGAAGGTAACTTCTTTTGACATAGATGACATGCCTGTATATAGTGTACTTTTCTTTTCATGTGTCAATCATCTAGTAGTCAGTGTTGCCTAGTGTACATAAATAGTGTACAAGCATGTGTGTCAGCTACCTAAATAGTTACTTTTGTACTATAGTTATTTTTTATTCTGTAATACCTCACATCTGTCTTTTTCTGTTTTCTCCTGTAAAAGAGCTGACACTCTAAATTTCATTCAGGTAGCACTTGCGTTTCCTAAATGACAATAACGTTTCTTTGAATCTTTAGATGTTAGTTGTGCTAAAAGGATTTTCTGATTAATGTTGCTACATGATGGTTAAAGGAGAGGAGAATATCAATTCAGCTCAGTATTGGCTAGGCTTAAAATGGCCCATATTAGCCTAGTAATTACCTATGAAGCTTTGAAAAAGGAGACTCCCACTGCTAAGGCCTGGGGCACATCATTAGTTGACTTTATACTTTCTGAGGAGATACCTGACACCTTCATGATATGGGTTCTGTCTTTCAGCCGGTTGGTTATATACCTCACCATGCATCAATCTACTTTTAAGGCACTTACCTTATTAATATTGTCATTATATGGGATAGTGTTGAATGCTTTGGTGAGATCCAAATAAGCTGTAGGAACAGAATGATCACTGCCTACGGCCTGGGTGACATTATCAAGGAAGTTAATTAAACTGATGTCAGCCTAGCTTGATAAGGTTTTGATATTACACTTTATGAGGTCAGCTAAGATGTGTTTCATGGCATTGCAAATCAGACTAATCAGGTTATTGGATCTCTGGTTTTCAGGGTCTGTGATAGGGCTGCCCTTGGGTATGGACATCATTACTGCAGTGTGCCATCCCTCGAGGACAAATCCTGCATCTAAGATCAGCTTAAACAATTTAAGGAGGGTCCACAAGGGAATGCTTGATGCCATACCTCTCAGCTGTCCAGAATTTTGTTAAATGTCTCTGATTTTGTCTCATATTTTTGCTTTGTCCACTACAAAATGTTTCATTTTCTGGTAAGTCACTTAAGATTACAGATGGTTAATAATGCCAGACATTAGAGTTACATAATTCTTATTGCTGAGAAAATGCCTGTTGATGCAAAACCTGTTGTTTTATGTATTTTTAAGAGAATGAATTAGAGTAAAATTTTTAAAAATTGTCCTCGATTTTGGGCTTGTGTCTCCCATTATTCATGTTTTTTGTCCAGAATTCTTCTGTTTCTTTTAAGCAGCTTTATTAAATCATCAGATAGATTAAAAGGAAATAAAATAAATCATAGTAACAGTTTCCATTGTTATTTTTATGTACTATACATATATGTTTTCTTTTTAACAATATTCATTCATTCCAGGATTTCTTAACTTGTTCAATTCCTGCCTTCCCTTAAACCTTACTTCTCATCATGATGCCTTTGGTAATTTTCTCCAACTGGTTCCATCCTCCTTTTACCTATTTCTTATGTCTCTATTTCCAGGCATACCTATTGGAAAACATAATCATTGGTAGTCTCTGTTTCTGCACTGGCTTAGTTCTTAGAATACTTTCTGCTGCTTTATAAATGCAATACTCTATATGGTTCTTATTTTCTTTAATGACCTGTATCCAAAATCGTAGTCTCTATTTATCTCTTGATCTTCCTCCCCCATCCCCATTTCATCATCCAAGTAACTTATCAGGTCCCATGGATGATGTATTTGTGGTGCTAGAGAGCACCTTCAGTACATATTCTTTTGTGATATTGGGAAGTGCAAGAGATTTGAAAATTTGTGGAGTTAAGATAGTTGGTTCAGGGGTGTCTGCACTACATTAATCTGATAGTATATATGTTACGTCTGCTGGGTCTGATTCTGTGGCTCTATTTTAGATAACTTCAAAGCATCTCTGTATGCTATTTATTAGCTACATAATTTAACTAAGAAGGATTTATAGTTATCTTTGGCTTCAAAAGATAATTTAAGATCATGATAGTGTTTAATTCCTTACTGATATTCTTGATGCAATCTTTAATATGAAGAATTTTTGATTAGTTGCATGGCTTAAATTTTTTTCTCTTGTTATAGAATTTATTAAGCTGATGGACCACCTAAATGGTTTGTTTATATAGGTTCCACGATTCAGACCTGGTACCCTTAGTAGGTATAAGCAGGGGCCTGGGAGATTAAACATTTACAGGCTGCCTGTGTCCATTAGAGACAGAGGTGCCAAACCAGGAATGAAATTTCTGTTCTCTACCTAATTGTCCAAGTTACAGTTGAATTGGGGTTAAGGAGAAATTATGCTTCACATGGGAAGGGGGCCTGTTCCAGACAAGGGGTAGCCTCTGGGAGGCAAAACCACCTCTCTAACAGGTTGTGTCTACTCCAATCACATCTCCAGGACATAGAATCTAGTCTCCAGACACATTCTAACCACTGCTAACCCCCCCAAATTTAAAACTCTTCTCAAGTCCCACCTATCTAACTCTTAAATGCTCTTGTCTAAATCCTGACTGAATATTTTTAATCCTCCCTAAGAAATTCTAATAATAGATCTTGAATTTATAAAGCTACTCTTACATCTCTCACTCCTATCTTTTAACCACTTAGAGATATATCTAACTATGTTTCTGTAAATATTATAATGCTTTCCTCATAGCTGTGCTGTTTACCTAACAGTATTATGTTTTCTAACATGTGTGATTATTATTAACCAATTGAGCTAAAGTTGATCATCTCCCAATTTGTTTGTACTTCTCTTACAGTACATAAGTATTGTTTTGTAATTTATGCGACATTCTTTTTTTTTTTGATTGTCTCAACTTAGGTTAGTATTTTTTCTTAGATTCTGTATTCTCTGTGGAATTATTTCTGAGTGTCTCATCTTATGCTTACAATTTCTTGCATTATGTAATCACTGTAACTAATGGAGCTTCCCCCTGATCCTCTGCTGAAAGTGGGATACCCTCCCAGTTTGACTATCCTGGTAAACAAACATAAAATAAAATAAATAAAAATTAATAAATATTACAGGCAAGGTTTATGTTTTTAGAATGTGTAATTCTGGTGTTGTTTGTTTTGTGAATATGCAGGAGGTCCATCTGAGTGGGGTCTGATGATGCCTTGTATGTCAGGCATAGATCACCCCTCCACAGCATGTAGGGGACAGAATACAATGGTGGGGTTTTGAGGTGGTCTGCCTAGGACATGTTATTTATGCTCTGTATTCTTTTAGTGAGAAACCTCTGTGGATGTTCCAATTGTTGGATGTGCCTGGTTAGGTACATACCAAAGGAGACACTGTACTCAATGATAGATCTGATGAATGCCAAATATGAACAATAACCTCCTTAGACCTAGATGCTACACCTTTCTTTATAAGTTGCACAACAGAGGATTGGTTCCTCACTACCATAGACATGTGATAGTCAAAGGCTAGATTACTGTCTACATGTGCCCCCTAGTTCCTGACTACTGAGTTGACTCTTAGAGGTGTGTTGTAAATATACAAGGGGTGTCTGACTTCCCAAAAGATACCATTATGCATTTCTTGGCATTTAGTTTTAGTCCATGTCCCTGACACTAGTTATTTGTCTGTGTCAGCCCTTCTTGGAGAACATTACTGTTGGTGGGGGATTCTATGACTGCTCCTAATTTGTAATTGTCTGCTGATTTGGTCAGGGAGAGGCCCTTGACGTTGGCCTTATCTTCAGAGAAGTCGATGCCAAGAAGGAGCAGTCTCAGGACCAATCCCTGAGATACTCTGCTGGAAACTGGCCTATTTTGTAGAGGTGAACTCTCCAATTCTAACTTCCTGGGTCTTGTTTATGAGTCAGCTGGCTATCCACCAGGTGACATAAGGGTTTATACCTAATCTCTTGAGTTTGTCAACAATATCCAAGAGGGGTATTGTGTCAAATACTTTGATGAAGTCAAGGTAGGCAGTCTGAACTGCTTTGCCCTCCTCCATTGCTTTAGTAACCCTCTCAAAGAATTCCACTAGGTGGAGAAGGGATGACCTGCCCTTGATGAAACCAAACTGGGGAGAGTCCAGTGTCTGTAGGTTTTCTGTGTCATTATTGATCAATTCCATGATAATTTTTTTCCATAGGTTTGCAAATGAGACTAGTGAGATCTATGGGTCTGTAGTTTCCAGGGTCTGTAGATGGCCCACCTCTGTGCAGAGGGATGACAGTTGCTGTACTCCATTCATGAAGCATGAAGCCTGCTTGGAGGCAACAGTTAAATAATGATTCCTGAGGTCCTGATAGGTCCTGCTTCATGCTGTTTAGAAGGCAGCCTGGGATATTCTTGGGGTCCATTAATGCAATGTTTTTGGCATTAGACAGAGAGCACTGAGGACCTGTTCCCAAGTGATAGTGGGGGGAGTTATATTTAATGGTATTTCCTGAGTTATATTTCATGGTATTTCCTGAGGGGGAGGGGTAAAGTTAGAGCTGAATTTGTCTACCTCTAGGTTTGCTATATTTTCTGTCTCAGTATAGGTGGCTCCCTTAACAACACGTTCTGCACACAATTATGTATTGTATATGAGGTTGCAGACATAGATAAAGAATGCCTTGTGGTTGTCCATGACCTGGGAGGCCAAATTGTCCTCAGATTTGGCTCTAGCAGACTTTAATTTTCCTCTGGGTTGTTTGTTTAATTTGAGAGCACTTTTATCCTGCTGGACATCATACCTCCTAATTTTTGCCATAATTTTTGTCCTTCTGTTATACATCCTATTGATGTTGTGATTTCACCAGGATGGCTTGTGTTTTTTGTGGTTCTGTACTTATTCCTGCCTCGACTATTCTGTGGGCTGACTTTACCAGAGAGGACATAACACTAGTGGGTGTGCCATGCTCTCCCATATTAGTGAGAACTGTATCAGGTATGTTTGTACCTGGTTACTTTATTGAAAATTTGGCAAAGAAGTTTGTGTTTACAAAAATTCAGGAATCTCTGTATTTACGCATTTGGTGTTATATATGATTCCCAGTTAATAATGAGGTAATTAAAGTCAACCAAGAATATGTTATTGGGTTGGATGTTGAGTGTTTCCAGTAAGCTTAAATACCTTGTGGGTTTCCTTGGTCAAAGAGAGGGACCTATAGCTTGCAAGGAAGTGGTATGGAATTTTGTCTATTTTGATTTGAATGTGGAGAAGCTCAGATGCATTAAACATGTATTTTATGAGCTCAGTAATGTCAAATGCAATGTACTGAAAATAAAAATGTTCATTCTTTAGTATAAGCATACATTATATAATCTGTGTTTACTTTTTTTTTTTTTTTTTTTTTTTGCAGGAAGGTACTACAAAGTCAAGATTCCCAGGCAAAAATATGGTAATCATATCTGTGGCACTTACACACTGTCTAATATTCATACTGACAACACTTATAACACAACAGTTTATATTGTGCAAAAATTCTACACACAGAATGGCGAACAGTAGTACTTGTTTTAAAATTTGCTGATTTTTTTCTTAAAAAACATAAAGAAAGAGAGAAATAAAGACATATGAGTCTGTAGAAACATAGTAGATGATGAACCCAGATTTAGGAAAATTTATAATGATGCATAAAATGACACATAACTGATTGCAAAAGAATGATGCCAAGTGTGACAATGCTAGAGTTCACAGCAAAGTCACCAGTATGATGTGTACTTGAATGGACAGGGAAGCAAGTAATTCATTGGTTACAAGCTAACACATGCAGATTCTAAGCAAAAATGACACAAGGACAAACTTATAAACTGAGATAGCATATTTTTTTATAAGATGAGTATTTAACAATCAGTACGGTAGATAATACAATCCAGAATAGCAATTTGTACACTGGCTGTTGGGAACATTTGTTCTTGTTAGCAGATAAATTGTGTTACTTAGTTTCAAGAGGGGCTCTTACAGAAAAATAATCAGTAATTTACAAGAGGCAGAGTCCTGTATCTGCTGCTGCCATGCAGTGACTATAATCAGCTCGAAAAGTTGCTGCATTGCAGTTAGTGTCAGTATGCCGATATTCAATCACCCTTTCTTCATCTTCTTCCTCCTCCTCCGGTGATACATATTTGATCCCCTCTCACTACAGTGACTACCCTTTCTACTGTGTGTAATGTTTGAAAATAATCTACTCCGACCTTAAACCATAAGCTTAATTATTACCCAAAGCTACAAGGAACATGATTGGACAGAGCACCTATGGACATCTGTAGGTACCCTAACAGGACTTTCTCCCAGCCTCTGATATACAAAGCATCAATATAACGTCATCAAGGGCTTGGTGTACATCTGTGAAGGTTCAGCACCACAAATCTGTGATGTTCTTGTTTCCCTTCTTTTCAGATCTGTAATTGATTAGTATAAGGAACTTGTCAGAATCTGAAAGCAAAGTATGAGATGTAGATTAATAGTCAGTGTAAGCAGTAACATGGTGAATGACATATAATTACAGTATTTGTGTTTTATTCTTTAAGCAGTTTTCTTTCATTTGTGATTGGTACTTCTTCTCATATCTGTTTCTTTTTATTATTTTAATGTGTATAAAATGACACTTGCAGATTCAGTACTTCCTCTTAATGGCTGAAACTTCATCTCAGCTGACATAGCAAGTAATTGGCATCTCCTGGGAGTTTATGTATTATGTAATTGTTTTAACAAATACCTGTAGTGAAGATATAAGGGTTGCTATTAGGCAATCCCTGGGATTCAGAAAGGGTTATTGTAAGCGAGCAACTTCCCCTTACAGCTACCTTTATTGAGTCATGCACTGCCTGACCGCTGAAGATTCCCACAGTGACAGCATCACTGCAGAGAGAGGTCCTGCTGGACAGGCTACTTATTAATGAGGCAACCCAGTAGTGCAGCTAATGGTAGTTAGCAATATGCTCTCCCCGAGTAATGCCTGTGGCTCCCAATTTACACTAAATTTAGAAGGGTGAAGAGAAAAAATTATCACTGTCAAAAGATGGTGGTCACACACTGACTCCAATGAAGGCAGTCCTAGTGCATGTAAGTAAAGTGAAGTTCATTGAAGATACGGGAATGGGGTGGGGGGTATTAATATGTATATTTTGTGGAAGTCAGTTTGCAGGCCTGCCTGCAGGACAATGAATGAAGTGTGTGTGTGTGTGTGTGTGTGTGTGTGTGTGTGTGTGTGTGTGTGTGTGTGTGTGTGTGTGTGTCACAGCATGCATGTGGGTGAATGATTCAGTGTGTCTGTAAGTTTGATTGAGTGGTTTTGTGTGTGTGTGTGTGTGTGTGTGTGTGTGTGTGTGTGTGTGTGTGTGTGTGTGCCCGTATGCATGTATGTGTGAATACAGTGTGAGTGTAGTGGATATGCCATTGCCAATACAAAGTACTGGCTTCCAGAGTAAACGCTACCATCATCACAGGTCATATACTATAAGCAGTAAAAAAAAAAATAATTGTGATTCAGAGATCATTGTGAACATAACTGTCTCTAAATTGCATGTTCACCAAGTTGTGTAAATTGACCTAACTGCAGTGGGCAATTTACATAAGTGGTAAATTGTTTCTTTAAATAATTTAATCACAAAGAAAAAGTCAATTCTGTGGAATGTATATGGAGAAAAGCAAAGCTAGAAATGCCAGGAATATCAGCATATTTTGTGTCCTGTCTTGGTCTTCTAATGAAAAAGGAGCACACACTGTTTTACATAATTTCATTACTACATCAAGTGTAGCAAACAAAACTTAAAGAATTATCTGTTTAAAGACTCAAACCACCACTGATAAATGAAGTAAACCAAGTAGAAATAATGAAAAACCCTTTCCACAGAGAACAGAACCCCAAAAATAGGGTAAAAATAACCACTTTCATTCTTTATTAAATAGAACATATTCAGATTACACACAGTAAAAAGCCACAATCTTTTAAAATGTGAACAAACCAGTCACAATGCTTAGTGCAATGAAGGCTGAATATTTAAAGGAACAGACCCCCAAATTCAACATACATCATTAAAATATATTAAATAGCAACAGTTTCTCTGATAAAAAGTAACAATCTCAACAGTAAATACTTAAGAAAAAATAATGTTACCACTTTGTTCACTGCTGGAATAAAAATAAAACAAAATAACACAGTGCAGCATTCAAAGTTCATCTGCTCTAATATGCAATGAGCTAGACAGAAAAATCCTGTCATTTAAACTAGGGGTTTGTGTTGCATTCAATAATACCTGCCAAAAACTTCCCTAGTCCCCCAAAAGGCTGACCAGTTACCTCCTTGTGGGTTAAAATTAACTTTCTCCAACACACAAAAAATACATTTGTTAAAACTAGTACATATACCAGTATGTTTTGCTAAGGCATTAGACATGTTCTTAATTTTAATAGCATAACAATGCTGATATATCCTGGATTTTAAGCTTTTCTCAGTTTTTCCATCATAAAAGGCTAGACGGGATAAGCAGGTTGCCAAGTAAACCATACCACCATACCAGAAATCAAAGGAGCCTTCTATACTAATTACTTTAGGATAATTGTCCACCACAATACTGGGTCAAGTCAAGGGGAAACTGTTACTATTTAATATAGTTTGATGATGTAAGTTGAATTTGAGGTTCTGTTCTTTTAAATATTCAGCCTCCACTGCACCAAGCATTGAAATTGGATTGTTCACATTTTAAAATACTTTTTATCTGAAGACATTCTATATAATAAAGAACAAAGAAAGCACTTATTTTTACACCATTTTTGGCTCCGCTCTCTGTGGAAAGTTTTTTTGAGAGCTTTTACTTTGTTTAAAGAATCAGAATGGAAGAACAACAAAAATACTATTAAAAATCATATACATATTTTATCAAATATTATACAAATTTCAATGCAGCAGCAACAAAGAATAAAAGCCTTCATGGAAAGTGACCCGATCCTAAAATATACATTGCTCTATAATAGAACGATACAACTCTATGTCTGAGAATACAGCGGGCAAAAAATAAAAAAAGAGCACAATTGTGATACATATATGCAGACTAATGTCTAAATTGTCAAACCAGTCAAACATGTATACAGCCTCCAAGACATGAAGAATATTAGAGGCCACTGAATTATTTAGTGTGCAAAATTGAAGTGGTACATTTTCTCATTAAAAACTGTTATCCAGCACAGGCTAAACAATATCATTATTTTGGCAAAAGTAATCGTGTTGCAAAGTGGTGTAGATAAAACCTATGAAAAAAAGTCAAATTCAATAAGAAACCACAAAGGATAAATCACACTCAGAACAGATACAAAATATATCAAATTGTAAATTACAAAACACCACAAGAACAAGTCATAAATATTAACAATCTAGATACATATGTGTACTGTATTATATTATATTATATTATATTATATTATATTATATTATATTATATTATGTTATATTATATTATTGCTAGCAAGTATGGACAAAGGTTAGCAAATGCTGAAAGCCTGTATACAGAATATTTTAGTACCACTTTTGTAAATTAGGAGAAGCAGTTAACACCATTAGGAAGATAATTTCCTTTAGTATGCATCCAACAACGATCTTAAAACTAGCAACACAGCCCACTTCAAAAGAAAATAAATTTTACCAGTGAGGGATATATTTGAAACTAATGATAAAATCAAGTCATAGGTTATTAGTAGGCTAACAACCACTACGGTCCTTACAAGCCTAGTCATGCACCCCAAACCATTTGAGTCGCTGGTATCATATGGGGCGGCATGTTAGTAGGCAGGTAAGGATTTGTAGGGGGGGTGTTACTAAGGATAATACCTTTCTTTTTGATGGCCTTTGTCCATAAGGGACATGAGGAACAGATCAGGGGTAAATTTATGATTTCCCATTCAATTGTAAAGGTTTTGTTTGAAAAGCATCAAGGATCAATTCTGTTTTACATGGATGGGGAGCCTATTCCACAGTGCAGGAATCCTTTGGGATACATATCTTTCTCTCTAGCATGTTTTGTTTATGTCATAAGTGAAGTTAAAATCCCTGGATCTAGTGTTTCTGGTGCTGCTTGTTTTGTGCATGTGCAACAGATCTGTCAGGCTGGGTCTGAGGAAGCCCTTTAAGACAGACATAGATCCCCTCTCAGCAGCCTGTAGGAGATTGAATACAGAGACAGAGCCTGCCTTTAGGTGATCAGTATAGGACAGGGTATTCATGCTATGAATTCTCCTAGTCATAAACCTTTGTGGGTGTTCCAACTGTTGCAAGTGTCTGGTTAGATACATGCCAAAGGGGACACTGTATTCAATGCCAGGTCTGATAAGGACCGAGTAGACTGGTACTATCATTCCCTTGGACCTGGATGCCATACCATTACCTATAAGTTGGGCGAGATAGAATTATTTTCTTATTATCTTAGCTAAGTGTTGGTCAAAGACCAGATTGCCATCTACATATGTTCCCAGATCCCTTATTACTGGGTCAACTCTTAGGGGTGTTTTATCAATGGAGTAATTAACTTGGATTGACAGTTTCCCAAAGGCCATTATGAGGTATGTTTTGGCATTGGGTTTTGGGCCATGACTTGGCACCAGTCATTTGTCTGTGTTAAATACACACTTGCAAGATGTTTGTGTCTGGGGGGGAATCTATATAATAACTCCCAATTATCAGTCATTTGTGAACTGGTAAGCCAGAGGCTCTCAATGACCCCTTCAGTAATATGTCAATGTCTGCATGAGCATTTCACGGATATCAAAATTAAATGTTTACCCTAATGATCACTTCAGTAATTTGTTTATGTATGCCCAACCCCTTCACTGACACTAATCAAAACATTTCCTCCAATGACCCCTTCAGTAGTTTGTCCATGTCTGCACAAGCACTTCACTGATATCAGGATAAAACATTTGCCTCGGCGGCCCCTTCAGTAGTCTGTCCATGTATGCACAATGCCTGCTTAAAGCTATATTCAAGTAATCTAGTGCCTTAAATCAGAGATACACTCAGTGATTGGGACTAGGAGATTACTAATAATCTGAATAAAAGCAGAAAAAAATTGATATTGTCAAGATACTGAATTAAGTCATCAAAAGTAAAAAAAAAAAATTGCAAGCTGTTTCATCCAGCACTGGAGTTTCAGCATCTCACAACCTGGAGTTTTCATTCACTTTTTATTCCAACAAAATTTTATTTTCTGTGCTGGTCTTATAGGTCTTTGAATAAACAAACAAAATCTAGAAAATACTTTTTTTGAATAATGAAACAAGTTTTTGTTAAGGAGGTGTAGACCAACTAATATATCGCTTTCCATTAATTCCCACAGATTCTAGACTATCTTTCTGAATTTCAGTGGCGATGTGCTAAGTTTGTTTGTTTGTTATCAAATGAAAGGCTTAGAAAGTGAATTTAAAATACAGATAAAATAAGTGAAACTATAACTTACTACATATAAAAGGTAGCTTTTTTTTAATTTTGAACCCAGTCTGAACAATCATGCAGCTTCTTTCGCAGTTGTGCAGAACTGTGACCTGCTGCCAGATCTGAACCTTGTTGAGTCATTTATTACGGTATTACTGGTAAATTTCTGCATGGTCTAGGTCCTTAGTCAGTGGTAGGTTTGCAGTAGTAGCAGTATAGTGAATTCTACTCAAGGGTTTGTGCTTCTGTACTTTTTATAGCTGTATATACCTGCTTAAAGTTGTATTCCAGTAATCTGGTACTTTAATCTGTAGTGGGATCACAGTAGTGGCAGTAATGTGAATTCTTTTCCAGGATTTGTGCGTCACTATTTTTATAGCTGCGTATACCTGACTAAAGTTGCATTACAGTATTTCTGTTTACTTTGCTACTGTTTTTTTTTTTCCTGTTCTTTGAGTCTGACCCCCCCCCCCCCAACTGAGGCATTAAAGTAAAAGTTTCTGACATTCTAAGCATGGGACTTGAGCTCCAGTTTGTACTTTTTCCCCTCCCACCCTTTCCTTGTTGTGATTTTTAAAAAATGTGTTCTAGCTTCTGCCACTTATGGTAATCTGACTTCCAAAGTCTCTCCCTTCCCCACTTTTCATTGCTATTGTCTGTGTAGCCTATTTAAGTACTTTCCCACCCATTGTTTTCCATATATTAATAATATTAAGTGCCCACCCAGCAAACCAGTATTGCACTTGAGTAAACCTTCCTTACTACAAATTGTCTCCTGCTCATTTTCCCAGAGCTCCCAACTGCTTGGCACTCTCATCACACTCTGAGGGGTCTTGGGTTAATCCTGCTCCATCCTTGGAAGGTGAAAGATTTGTTTTATTTAGGCAGTTGCAAAATATCACAAAAAAGCCATACTCTCTGACAAAAAGAACTACTATTGCAAACTACAGCAAACTCACCACAATAATCCACAAAGGTTTTGGTCAGGCAAAAATAGACTCCTACACCCTGGTCACTCTAGCACACCATCTCCACAAGGAGCTGATAATAACTCCCCCCAGGATACTGCCAACGCATTCAATTCCTTATTTACAGACACCATACAGTCCCTAGCCCGTCAACTGTCCACGGACAACTCTAGTCTCCTTATCTTCTTACCTGATACTCTACCAACCTTCCAATTACAACCTATCCCTACTACTTGCATCCAAAAAATCATCCAAAAGCTTAAGCCATGTACCCCCTCTGCAGACCAGTTACCCTCAGAATACCTGCAAAAGGCTACTAAATACACTGCCTACCCTATATCCATCCTTGTAAACAGAACCATAAATGAAGGAATCATCCCAGACATCTGGAAAATCTCCCACATAATCCCATTACATAAAGGTGATAACTCCACTGATTATTCCAGTTACCCAGGTTTGAATGAACACATCTCTATTTTGCCACTATTAAGGTTAAAAGCTGTTAAGATATGATCAAACAAACCACAATAAATAAGGCCAGTAGATGGCACTATTTCATAGTAAATAGATGATAGTAAGTGATTTTAAGCACCATGTTCCCAATAATGAAATATAAAACAAATACAAAAACCCACGAAAGACACTACATTATTTAATAAAATTAATGAATGAATTTAAAAGTTTTTTATATAAAAACCTTGATTTTAGCAAACACTTTTTTAAGATAGTTGATTTTAATATTTTAACTGAATAAGTATGACTGTATTATTCAGTATGATACAAATAACACTGAATTTCATTTGTTCTTTTTTGGAATTGGAAGCATAACATGATTGGATAGGAATGAAACAAATTTGTATAAAATGTTTTTAAAATATGGCAGTTTTATCTGATGAAGTCTTTTGGACGAAAACGCAGAATCGAATAAAGCGTTCATTGTTTTGCAAAACTTTTAAGTGGATTTGGTGCATCTATTTCTTCCCTTTGCTTCTTTTTTGGAGTTTTATTTGTGACTGTGGAGAAGTTGGCCGTAGTGATTCTTGACTGGGTAGAAGCCCATTTTCAGCGGAGGCCTGTGGTGAAAAGCTCCAGTGTATTACAAAATATTTTAATAATAATAATTTTATAGTCTTTAAAAATAATACAAAAAACAACTACAGTTTAAATAATTATACCAAATTAGACATAATTTGAAAGCATTGGTTAAGAACAGATACAAATTCAATGGCAATGATTTAATAGAGAAATTTTGGAAAGTTTAAAGGTAAGTTAGTATAATGCAAACAGAAATTGCAATACAAAGTGAGGAAAATCAGTCTTATGGTACATTTAGACAGAAATCCAGTGGAGAGAAAGTGATAGCAGTAATGGAAGCGAGTGAAGAAGGGGGAGTAAGGCGATGCAAGGTATGAAGAGGTATTTGTCAACATGTAGGGGTATAAGTTATCCTGGTGTTGAGCAACAACACACCCAGCTTTTGGTTAGGACATCTTTCAGAATGGTTTTGAAGGATGGGAGTGGGGGTACTGACCTCATGGATAGGAGTGCACATGCTCCTACACCCAGTGGAACCCCAAGAGCAAAGCCCATATCATAAGCCAACATATTAGCAGGACTCTTGTCATGAGGGACTCCATTGTATGACCCACAGATGTCCCCCTCACCAGACTGAACAAGGAGAAGATAATGGTTAGTTGGTGATCTGGAACCAGGATTCGCCAAGTTACAAATGTACTGAAGTCACTACATTACAGGTACCAGTATGATTCTATCATAGTCCATGTGGGTGCTAACAACCTCAGATATTCTTTGTTGGACAATAGAAAGATTTGCCAAGTTACACACGTACTGAAGTCCCTACATTACAGGTACCAGTATGATTCTATCACAGTCCATGTGGGTGCTAATGACCTCAGATATTCTTTGTTGGACAAGATAAAGATTTGCCAAGTTACACACGTACTGAAGTTTCTACATTACAGGTACCAGTATGATTCTATCATAGTCCATGTGGGTGCTAACGACCTCAGGTATTCTTTGTTGGAAAATATAAAAATTCGCCAAGTTACATATGTACTGAAATCTCTACATTACAGCTACAAATATGATTCTATCATAGTTCATGTGGGTGCTAACGACCTCAGATATTCTTTGTTGGACAATATAAAGATTCGCCAAGTTATACATGTACAGAAGTTTCTACATTACAGGTACCACTATGATTCTATCATAGTCCATGTGGGTGCTAACGACCTCAGATATTCTTTGTTGGACAATATAAAGATTTGCCAAGTTACACGTGTACAGAAGTTTCTACATTACAGGTACCACTATGATTCTATCATAGTCCATGTGGGTGCTAACGACCTCAGATATTCTTTGTTGAACAATATAAAGAGAGACATGGTTGATCTATGTGCCTTGCATCAAGCAGCATTCTACCTTCACCAAGGATGATGCCACAGTATGAACAAACGATGATTAACTTCGATATTTGGTTTAGTTTCTGGTTTATTTTCAGGGGGGTTGATATTTCTCAGCGTGGGAGGACATGGTTAACAGACGATGTTGCTTTGCAAAGGATGGTCTGCACCTGTCTCCCCTAGGCTTCAGAATATTGGCTAAAATTTTATCCACCTTCTGAGAGCCATTTTTAGGCAATGCCAAACTGACAAACCTGCCAACATAGCAAATATAACCCAAAGAAACCTAAAGGTGTTACTGCTCAATGCTAAAAGTCTAAAGAAGAAACTCCACACCCTACAAGTTCTCCTCAGTCTCACTGACTCACATACTCACTGGTTAGTTGAAACACAAAGCCGTCTCCTTCAAAATAAAAATCATTTCTGTAACCCATCAAACTCTGTAACAGTGAGGAACTATTCCAAAGCAAACTACTCTTTACTAAGAAATAGTTTATCAAAATTCAGTGCCACTCCCATCCTCAAGTAAACAACAACAACCTACTATAGGTATCACTCAGAGGAGTTTAGAAGTGATTAGGAAGAGAGACTAGAAAAGCAATTCACAAAAAAGCAATAAGAGGACATGTATGAGTCTCAAATATGTAATAAAGTCTAGAAGATTTAGGGATTTTGCTTGGAAGTGTTTGCATAGGTATTTTTATACTCAAGCAGACTCCAAATAATTTTCCTTGGGTAGATGGCAAACGTTAGAGGTTCTGCTAGGAAGGAAAGCGATAACTGGGAACATATGTTTTGTGAGTGTAATGAGTTTGGCAGACTTTAACAATTCCCTACAGAGTTACATTGTCAGAAATATTAGGTGAGCAAGAGTGTAACTAATGAAATTGTTTTTTAAGCTGGGATACAGGATCAGAATTGCCTAGACATAGTAAGGCCTTGTTAAGTTTAATTCTGGTGGCTGCAAAAAAAAAAAAATTACTAGAAAATGAAAATCAAAGTCTAAACCAACTGTATTTGAAGTAGTGAATATTATAACAGAAATAAAATAACAGGAAATGGGATCTTTAGAAAAGGGTAGGAGCAAACTACATAGAAAAATGGGAATTGTGGGAGTAATCCATGCAGAATAATATTAATAGTAAGGAGGAGTGAGGTTTAAGGGAAGGCACAACTTGAGCAATTTATGTAATGCTGGATTAATGATAATTGTATAAAAGAATACATGTGTTGCCTAATGTTTCTAACTGTGAACATGCTAACATAGTTTGTTTTCTTTTCTATAAATGCATGTCTGCCTATATCTTAAGTGGTAATTCACTAAAGGTGTTAGAAAATGTCTGCTTGTGATCAAATGAATGAAGAAATAACACAGTATTACTGCTCAGTGCTCTAAGAACAGTATATTACAAGGCACTACAGCACCCTCACGCCCTCCCAGTCTCTTAGAAAAGGAATTAGAGATCAACACTCAAAATCAGAAACACATTTTAAATATTCATCTTAGAAAGTTGTTACTATAACAGTTTTTTAATTAGCAGACCACAAATATGAGTTAAAACTGGGAAGAACTGAGAACTTCTCCTCCCTATATATACATACACACCCACCCGCACCACACACACACACACACACACACACACACACACACACACACACACACACACACACACACACACACACACACACGGTCATCAAGTACTGTCATTTGTAAAACTGTGCATCTCAGATATCAGATAAATGCATAAACAATGTCTCAGAAATGTATCACAGCTTACTGCTACCAGACATGTACAGCACAACCACTGCAACCCCCCCCCCCTTTGTACCTTCAACTTCTTAGCTAAAGAATTAGAGGAAAAGTCCCCAAATCAGGAACAGCTTTTACAACACTTATCTTCTAGACTTATAAATTGTTAGAATAACAAACTTTGTATTAGCATGCATTTTCTGAAGGATACATCAGAAATTCACATGCCTGTCATTATTTAGTGTCTGGAATCCACAGCAACTTGCTAGAAAACATCAAAAGTTAAGAAGAGCTGACCAAAATACTTCCCATATTTGCTCAAGAATTCTGAGTAAAGCCAAAAATAAAGGAGGACAAAATTAGGGGGCGTTTTTAATGTTACTCTGATTTACTAAGAAGGTTAAAAGAACAGGTTTTGCTTTGATATGCATTTCAGAACAATAAGAAATATGAAACTGGAAACTTTAATGTCTGGCATCACTGACTGACTGTAACCTATAGTGATTTACCAGAAAATCAAACATTTTATGAAGGGTAGTACAGGCAAAACATGAGACAAAATCAGGGTCACTAACATTCTGCAAAATTATGGACAAACTGAGAGTTATGGGTAGGTAGTCAATAACTTCATTCAACCGATGGATGACAGGGCTGAGAGCCCCCAGTGAAGGCACAAAGTTGTTAAACCATTAAAGAAAGAAAAAAAATGTGATTGTATATTATAGCATCTGGCCATCTGAATGGCAGGAGAGGAATGCCACTTCAATGGGACCAAACACAGCCACAGACACAGCCAGTGCTTCTTCCTTAAAAATAGAACAATAAAAAAACACAGAAATCATGAGAAGTCATGATTTTATTTGCATATATCCCATGTGCCTCTGATACAAGAGGTTTGGGAGGTCACTCAGTGGAAGTTCTAGCTTTGCTAGAGTTTTCATTTTGTTTTTACTGATTGGTTTGTTAGTGACCTTCTCACTCATTGTTTTAATTCTGGGAGACCAGAATGTCACTCATGCCTAATATACTTGCTACATAAAAAAAAAAAAAAAAAAGCATAGCTATTGGACTACACAGGTACAGCTGTTGCAAGTTGCAACAATACAAAACTTACTTTTTATAAATCAAACAGAGCCCCTCCTTTAGTTAGAGTATCCAAGTCACCCGAGGCATCTGCAGCAGGCACTAGTGTTGCATTCAACACATTTCATTAAATTTGTTAACTTGCTTGTTAGCAACAAATTCCCATGAGCCTGTCACCAAGTCTGATCACGGCCATGTCTGCCATTGGGGGGGGGGGGGGTCAGGTTGACCAGATAATGGGTGGGGAGGGAGTTACAAATCAAGGATGACAATTAGATTGGCTACACAAAGAAGTGTGAGAATAAAAAACACTGACTATAAGATTTAAAAGGAACTTTTGATCAATGTTTAAGTTTAAATTAAAAAAAAATGGAAAATGCCACAAACCTACCTATCTCAGTGGAAGAAGCCAAAGTTCATCAAGCAAGGTAAATTGAGATTTTGGAAAGCAGAGGCGATAGGTCAACAATTCTAGATCTGCTAATTTAAGGAGATGGGCTACTGAGATGGGGAAAATAGAATTTCTTTACTACTGTTGAGTGCTGATGTTTGCACAATCCAGTTGAAACTTAAGGCTGAATTTTGTCAGGTTCTGACTCAACTGTGCATCTGTCAGAACTTGGAAAAGACACCTGTGGTGACACTGACATTTTTTGGCCCCCTAGCTAGAACTGGACCCTAGGGAGACTTGTACTGGATCCTGCCCTGCTCAGAACCTGGCAATTACATTTTCTTACACATTGCCAATGTCCCAGAATCACTGCTGTGATTTCTGTAAGTAAAAGCAAATACACACCCTTTAGGTTTTGACATTTTTTTTTGTGCTCTGTAAGAGGAGTGAAGTTACTACAGTATTTATTTACTTATTTATTTATGCTTACTGGAGTCGTGCACTGATCAATACTGACCAACTTCAGGCTCAGTCATGTAAGCAATAACAGAATAGTTCAGACTAGTTATACAAAAAACAATGTATGTACAGTCTAGTTAACAAGCACAGTGCAAATATAGAATCAAGCAGAGTGTAATGTACAATATATACATTAGCTTCTAATATGGATCAATCTTCAGTAAATGTTGAAAGAGGAGATGACTTTGAAAGGTGAAAAGGTTAGTGTGTTAGATGATGGGTTATGTGTTGGACTAGAAGCATTTGGTTTGGTTGAAGAAGTGTTTTTTGAGTTGCATTCTGAATTTGGAATAAGTGTTGATTTCCTCTAGGTTTGATGGGGACAGCTTGCCAAAAAGTAGGAGCCTGAGGGGTGAAAGCAGGTGCAGTGGTGTGGAGTCTGGGTCTAGAAGGAATTAGGGTCTGTGTGGCTTGTGAGGAGTATTTCAGGTTGTATGAGGAGTTTTTTTTTTTTTTTAATAAAGCCTAGCCGCAAGAGGAGTAAATATTTCTAGTGTGATACAGTAATGCTTACATGGAGGTGAGTTTGTAATGGAGGGAGAAGCAAAACCTGGAAGCCCATATTCAAGTTGAGAAAGGAGAATTCATTTGCCAGTGGCTGCTCTGGGTGGTATGGATAGAAAGGGGAGATCTGTTTGGCCCAGAAGGGGAGGTATTTTGGCTCTCACTTTGTTTATGTGGAAATGGTAATTTAGTGATTGATCAGGCGATAATCCTATGTATTTGAGGTGGAAGTTGATGTTGTGTAAGTAAAAGACAGTTAAAGAGTCAGGTGACTGGTGAATTTTCTGTGGAGTTCCAAAAGGCATAGTTTTGGTATTGGTGGGATTAAAGAGTAGTTTATGGTTAATGAACCACTGATGGAGCTAATATAAGTCTGACTGGAGTTGGCACTGAATGTTGCTGTGAGAGTGACCTGATCAGTAAATGACCATGTAATCAGCATAGAGGATAAGTGTGAGATGGAGGAGGTCACAAGGAAGATTGTTAATGAATATGGAGAAGAAGATGGGGTAAGCATTGATCCCTGTGCTACACTTTTGGTAATAGATGCAGATTCAGAATGGGAGGATCCTGTCTTACTCTGAAGTGTTTATCAGTAAGGATGTTTTTAAACCAGGGAGTGGCATCTGGACTGATACCAATTTAAATTATTTTGTTTTGGAAAAGACAGTGGTCATTGAGGTAAAATGCCTTTGTCAGGTCTATAAATAGGGCATTTGTAAGGAGGCCACTATCAGAGTTTTCACAGGATGTAATCATTTAGGGACCAAAGTGGTGTCATAGTACTTCATCCAGGCCAGAATCCATGCTGTTTGGAGGAAAGTAGGTCATGCTGCTGGATATGTATATATACCTAGAGAGAAAGAGACAGAGAGAGAAAGAGTTGGGTATAGACTACCTTTTATAGATGTTTGCCCAGAACTGGAAAGATGGATATTGGACAGAAGTGAGAGGTACCTTTTTTGGGGTTGGTTTTCTTTGCAAATGATTTAATTAGAGCAGTCTTCCAGATCTGTGACATGATGTTTTGTGGGAGACATAGAGTATATATGTGGGTGCGAGGAAGACACAGATGTTCTTTCCAGTGATATATGAACCAGGCGTTTATGCTCTCAGATCCAGGAGGGGTGTCAGTGGGAATGTTTTCAAATAGACTAAAATAGTGATTTCTTTGGAATGTGTGCATCTGAAGTATAAGAGGGGGGCGGAATGGTGGTGGACTATACAATGCATGATCTGTGGGAGGTGTGAAGTTTAATGATGTCAGATTGCTGTAGTTGGTGTGAAGTTTAATGATGTCAGATTGCTGTGGGAGGTGTGAAGTTTAATGATGTCAGATTGCTGTGGGAGGTGTGAAGTTTAATGATGTCAGATTGCTGTGGGAGGTGTGAAGTTTAATGATGTCCGATTGCTGTGGGAGGTGTGAAATTTAATGATGTCCAATTGCTGTGGGAGGTGTGAAGTTTAATGATGTCCGATTGCTGTGGGAGGTGTGAAGTTTAATGATGTCCGATTGCTGTGGGAGGTGTGAAGTTTAATGATGTCAGATTGCTGTGGGAGGTGTGAAGTTTAATGATGTCAGATTGCTGTGGGAGGTGTGAAGTTTAATGATGTCAGATTGCTGTGGGAGGTGTGAAGTTTAATGATGTCAGATTGCTGTGGGAGGTGTGAAGTTTAATGATGTCAGATTGCTGTGGGAGGTGTGAAGTTTAATAATGTCAGATTGCTAAATTCATTTAGGAAATCTACTGGAGATAGTTTTGTTGTACTACATTAAATAGTGTTTGTAAACAGGGTGTCATGAGCAGTTTTTCTACTAACCATTTGAAATGTCCGGACCTGTTAGAGTGAGTCCTGAAATACACAGACTGAATACGTATACTAATACTTACATATACTAAGTCTGAGAGGCCATTTCTTGGAATATTCACTTTTCACCGAGGTATGGCAATTTCAGAGTTGATATATATATATATATATATATATATATATATATATATATATATATAAGTACGGAGGGGGTGCAGGGGGGCTTGCCCTCCTGCAAAAAGATGTTTTAAGAAAAAGAGCTGTTTTCGAGATTTGCTCTTATTTATTAACTTTACGTTTGTTTACCTGGAAAGTCTGACTGGATGCAGGTCCTTTTTTAGCAGATGCCCAGAGAGAAAAGCTCCCCATACAACATTATTCAATCATGAAATGACAATTTAGTATACATAAGACAATCTGGTATACATAAAACAGTAATACTTTAGCATACACGATATAATATATGTCTCACAAACATAATACACTTACTTGAAGTAATTATTTTATGTATATTCATTGTTGTCATAAATTACATTTTAGGTATGCCTGTGCAGAATATAAAAACAAGATTGCAAAGGTAAGGATTTAAGCAAAATTATCATGAGTAAAGGTGGAATGAGGGGTTATAGGAGGTAAGACAAGGAACAAGAGTTAGTTAGTTGGGGTAGAAAGCGTGCAAGGACTAGAGTTAGTTAGTTTGGGTAAGAAATGCGCTCAGAGAGAATGAGTTATTGAGACAGCAGTAGGACGTGTGAAATACTACCAGGGCTGCACAGTTACAGAGCCTTGAGTTCAGTAGGTGTGAGTTTAGAGCTCTTTTGAAGGAGGCAGTGGAAGCTGTGGCTGAGATATTGGGGGAGTATGTTCCACTGTTTAGCAATAATATTGTGTAGAGGGATGTACATGCAGAATTATTGGCTTTACTCACCTCTAGTAGAAATTTTTGATTAGATCACAGGACTGTTGTTTTAGTGCTTGGGTGTAGTATGTTTTGTAGGGCTGATTTTTTTCAGGATAGAAAAGTCATTTGTGGGCTAGTATAAGCTGATTATAAAGAATGAGGGGGGGAAGATCTAACCAGTTAAGTTGTTTGAGAGGAATGCAGTGGTGTGTTCTGAATGGAGTACTGGTTGCAAATTTGGCAATTTTGTTATATCAAGCTTGCAATTTGGATAGGTCAGATGTCCTTAGATTGGTGAGGACTGGGGAAGGTGTACAGAAGAGTAAAGATGAGATGGGTACATGCAATAGTGGCTCTAGTGCTATTTGTTAGGAACTGTTTACTAATATATAGTATAGCTAGTTTTTTTTGTACTTTCTTTATAGTAAGGGATATATGTATGTTGAATTTCATGTTACTGTCAGTTTCTACCCCCAGCAGTTTGGTATGATTGACTGGTGATATGATTGTATCGTTACTGGAGGTGATGTTAAATGTTAGGTTATGTGTTGAATACTGGGTGGGTGGAAAGATAAGCTTAGTTTTGTTAGGATTTAGTATTAGTTGTGAATCAGTAAGCCATCTTTCAACAGCGAGAAAGAAGGATTGTGCTTGTTGTTGTACTTGGGGGAGGAGAAAGCAAAGATTAGTGTGGAATCATCCACATATGGGATGACTGAGGCCTGTAGTATGGCTGTATGAAGGTTATTGGTGAAAATAGAAAACAGCAGTGGTCCAAGAATGGAACCTTGCTGGACTCCTAGTGAGACTGGTAGAAGAGGAGACAGTTGTAAGTGGCATCTGACTGCCTGTTAAGTAACTCCTAAACCAGGAAATGGTGGAAGACCTGAAATTTAGTTCTGAAAAAGTGTTGATGAGTTTATCATGACTAATCATATCAAAATCCTTGTAAATATCTAGAAAGATAACTGAGACAAATTGTTTGTTGTTTCTATGGTTGTTTACTGCCTGAGTGAAGGACATGAGGCAGTAGTGGTGCTACGGGATGGTCTAAAACCATGTTGGGTTTTGGTGAGTAGATTATTAGAGTTTATGCATGTCATGATTTGTGTGTGTACACACCTTTCAAGGATTTGGGAGAGGGGAGACAGTATGGTAACTGGTCAGTAGTTAGTAAGTTCTTTAGAGTTGCCCCCTTGTGAAGAAGAATGATATATGAGAGTTGCCCCCTTGTGAAGCAGAATGATATATGAGAGTTGCCCCCTTGTGAAGCAGAATGATATATGAGAGTTGCCCCCCTGTGAAGCAGAATGATATATGAACATTTCTAGAACTGAAAGAATAGTTTTTTCTAATATGGAGCGATTAATGAGAGTTGCTACAAGAGGGGCGTGGCCAAGATGTCAGTCTAATAGCAGCAGAAATCCATAGTTCTTAGATTTTAATAACCTGAAAGGAAATATACTTTAATTTTTAGAAAAATCTAACTGAAAGTATACTAAAAGTTAGATTAACATAGACTCTTTATTATTTTATAAAAATTAATATATAGTCAAGAGAATTTTTTAATTATTCCTGTCAAGAAGTTTTCTACTGGAGATCTCAAGATGAGCAACCAGGAGAGTGCAGTGAAGAAATAACTACATCTTATAATAACAAACATCAAAGAACTGTCACTAAAAACATGAGCAACGTGAAGAACCCACACCAGGAGAGTGCAGTGAAGAAATAACTACATCTTATAATAACAAACATCCAAGAACTGTCACTAAAGCATGAGCAACGTGAAGAACCCACACCAGGAGAGTGCAGTGAAGAAAGAACTACATCTTATAATAACAAACATCCAAGAACTGCCACTAAAAACATGAGCAACGTGAAGAACCCACACCAGGAGAGTGCAGTGAAGAAAGAACTGCATCTTATAATAACAAACATCCAAGAACTGTCACTAAAAACATGAGCAACGTGAAGAACCCACAGCAGGAGAGTGCAGTGAAGAAAGAACTGCATCTTATAATAACAAACATCCAAGAACTGTCACTAAAAACATGAGCAACGTGAAGAACCCACACCAGGAGAGTGCAGTGAAGAAAGAACTGCATCTTATAATAACAAACATCCAAGAACTGCCACTAAAAACATGAGCAACGTGAAGAACCCACACCAGGAGAGTGCAGTGAAGAAATAACTACATCTTATAATAACAAACATCCAAGAACTGTCACTAAAAACATGAGCAACATGAAGAACCCACACCAGGACAGTGCAGTGAAGAAAGAACTACATCTTATAATAACAAACATCCAAGAACTGTCACTAAAAACATGAGCAACGTGAAGAACCCACACCAGGAGAGTGCAGTGAAGAAAGAAATACATCTTATAATAACAAACATCCAAGAACTGTCACTAAAAACATGAGCAACGTGAAGAACCCACACCAGGAGAGTGCAGTGAAGAAAGAACTGCATCTTATAATAACAAACATCCAAGAACTGCCACTAAAAACATGAGCAACGTGAAGAACCCACACCAGGAGAGTGCAGTGAAGAAAGAACTACATCTTATAATAACAAACATCCAAGAACTGTCACTAAAAACATGAGCAACGTGAAGAACCCACACCAGGAGAGTGCAGTGAAGAAAGAACTGCATCTTATAATAACAAACATCCAAGAACTGTCACTAAAGCATGAGCAACGTGAAGAACCCACACCAGGAGAGTGCAGTGAAGAAAGAACTGCATCTTATAATAACAAACATCCAAGAACTGTCACTAAAAACATGAGCAACGTGAAGAACCCACACCAGGAGAGTGCAGTGAAGAAAGAACTGCATCTTATAATAACAAACATCCAAGAACTGTCACTAAAAACATGAGCAACGTGAAGAACCCACACCAGGAGAGTGCAGTGAAGAAAGAACTACATCTTATAATAACAAACATCCAAGAACTGTCACTAAAAACATGAGCAACGTGAAGAACCCACACCAGGAGAGTGCAGTGAAGAAAGAACTACATCTTATAATAACAAACATCCAAGAACTGTCACTAAAAACATGAGCAACGTGAAGAACCCACACCAGGAGAGTGCAGTGAAGAAAGAACTACATCTTATAATAACAAACATCCAAGAACTGTCACTAAAAACATGAGCAACGTGAAGAACCCACACCAGGAGAGTGCAGTGAAGAAAGAACTGCATCTTATAATAACAAACATCCAAGAACTGTCACTAAAAACATGAGCAACGTGAAGAACCCACACCAGGAGAGTGCAGTGAAGAAAGAACTACATCTTATAATAACAAACATCAAGAACTGTCACTAAAACATGAGCAACGTGAAGAACCCACACCAGGAGAGTGCAGTGAAGAAAGAACTACATCTTATAATAACAAACATCCAAGAACTGTCACTAAAGCATGAGCAACGTGAAGAACCCACACCAGGAGAGTGCAGTGAAGAAAGAACTACATCTTATAATAACAAACATCCAAGAACTGTCACTAAAACATGAGCAACGTGAAGAACCCACACCAGGAGAGTGCAGTGAAGAAAGAACTGCATCTTATAATAACAAACATCCAAGAACTGTCACTAAAAACATGAGCAACGTGAAGAACCCACACCAGGAGAGTGCAGTGAAGAAAGAACTACATCTTATAATAACAAACATCCAAGAACTGTCACTAAAACATGAGCAACGTGAAGAACCCACACCAGGAGAGTGCAGTGAAGAAAGAACTACATCTTATAATAACAAACATCCAAGAACTGTCACTAAAAACATGAGCAACGTGAAGAACCCACACCAGGAGAGTGCAGTGAAGAAAGAACTACATCTTATAATAACAAACATCCAAGAACTGTCACTAAAAACATGAGCAACGTGAAGAACCCACACCAGGAGAGTGCAGTGAAGAAAGAACTACATCTTATAATAACAAACATCCAAGAACTGTCACTAAAAACATGAGCAACGTGAAGAACCCACACCAGGAGAGTGCAGTGAAGAAAGAACTACATCTTATAATAACAAACATCCAAGAACTGTCACTAAAAACATGAGCAACGTGAAGAACCCACACCAGGAGAGTGCAGTGAAGAAAGAACTACATCTTATAATAACAAACATCCAAGAACTGTCACTAAAAACATGAGCAACGTGAAGAACCCACACCAGGAGAGTGCAGTGAAGAAAGAACTACATCTTATAATAACAAACATCCAAGAACTGTCACTAAAAACATGAGCAACGTGAAGAACCCACACCAGGAGAGTGCAGTGAAGAAAGAACTGCATCTTATAATAACAAACATCCAAGAACTGTCACTAAAAACATGAGCAACGTGAAGAACCCACACCAGGAGAGTGCAGTGAAGAAAGAACTACATCTTATAATAACAAACATCCAAGAACTGTCACTAAAAACATGAGCAACGTGAAGAACCCACACCAGGAGAGTGCAGTGAAGAAAGAACTACATCTTATAATAACAAACATCCAAGAACTGTCACTAAAAACATGAGCAACGTGAAGAACCCACACCAGGAGAGTGCAGTGAAGAAAGAACTGCATCTTATAATAACAAACATCCAAGAACTGTCACTAAAAACATGAGCAACGTGAAGAACCCACACCAGGAGAGTGCAGTGAAGAAAGAACTACATCTTATAATAACAAACATCCAAGAACTGTCACTAAAAACATGAGCAACGTGAAGAACCCACACCAGGAGAGTGCAGTGAAGAAAGAACTACATCTTATAATAACAAACATCCAAGAACTGTCACTAAAAACATGAGCAACGTGAAGAACCCACACCAGGAGAGTGCAGTGAAGAAAGAACTGCATCTTATAATAACAAACATCCAAGAACTGTCACTAAAAACATGAGCAACGTGAAGAACCCACACCAGGAGAGTGCAGTGAAGAAAGAACTGCATCTTATAATAACAAACATCCAAGAACTGTCACTAAAAACATGAGCAACGTGAAGAACCCACACCAGGAGAGTGCAGTGAAGAAAGAACTACATCTTATAATAACAAACATCCAAGAACTGTCACTAAAAACATGAGCAACGTGAAGAACCCACACCAGGAGAGTGCAGTGAAGAAAGAACTACATCTTATAATAACAAACATCCAAGAACTGTCACTAAAAACATGAGCAACGTGAAGAACCCACACCAGGAGAGTGCAGTGAAGAAAGAACTACATCTTATAATAACAAACATCCAAGAACTGTCACTAAAAACATGAGCAACGTGAAGAACCCACACCAGGAGAGTGCAGTGAAGAAAGAACTGCATCTTATAATAACAAACATCCAAGAACTGTCACTAAAACATGAGCAACGTGAAGAACCCACACCAGGAGAGTGCAGTGAAGAAAGAACTGCATCTTATAATAACAAACATCCAAGAACTGTCACTAAAAACATGAGCAACGTGAAGAACCCACACCAGGAGAGTGCAGTGAAGAAAGAACTGCATCTTATAATAACAAACATCCAAGAACTGTCACTAAAGCATGAGCAACGTGAAGAACCCACACCAGGAGAGTGCAGTGAAGAAAGAACTGCATCTTATAATAACAAACATCCAAGAACTGTCACTAAAAACATGAGCAACGTGAAGAACCCACACCAGGAGAGAGCAGTGAAGAAAGAACTGCATCTTATAATAACAAACATCCAAGAACTGTCACTAAAAACATGAGCAACGTGAAGAACCCACACCAGGAGAGTGCAGTGAAGAAAGAACTACATCTTATAATAACAAACATCCAAGAACTGCCACTAAAAACATGAGCAACGTGAAGAACCCACACCAGGAGAGTGCAGTGAAGAAAGAATTACATCTTATAATAACAAACATCCAAGAACTGTCACTAAAAACATGAGCAACATGAAGAACCCACACCAGGAGAGTGCAGTGAAGAAAGAACTGCATCTTATAATAACAAACATCCAAGAACTGTCACTAAAAATGGACAAATTCGAAAACAAAATGGATATTATCAAACAAGAATGCAGTAAACAACTGGAACTTCTAAATGGAATAGTAAAAAAAAAAAAACAATCTAAACAGAGTCTTGCCTTAGAGGAAACAGTAACTGACCTGGATACTAGAGTGATAGAAAATGAACATCACAATGAATTTCTTCTAAAATAAAACACCAGGCTGATTGAGAAACTGGAAGACATTGAAAGTAGATCAAGGAGGAATAACAAGAATATATGGAATTCCTGAGAATGAAGAGGGTGCTAACATGATTCAATTCCTCAATAAGTGTTTTTTGTCAGCACTAAAGATTCCCAAATCCCTCTTTTGGAATTGAGGGGGCTCATCAGTCCCTAGCAAATCCAGCTTCATCTCTGAGTTCATCTAACCCCAGGTCTATAATAGTTAGATTTCTTTCTTCGCAAGACAAGGACTTAGTGCTGAAATCAGCTTGGACTAATTCCCCTATCAAGATGGGTGAAAAAGTTATTTGTTTTGACAATGACTACACCTCTACAGTCATATCCAGAAAAAAGTAGTGTGTTCCTCTAATTAAGTCCTTAAAAAAGCCAATATTAAAGCTCAAATCATTTTCCTGCAAGAATAAAAATCACCTTGCCAGGAATGAAGATCTTTGATTCCCTACTAGAAGCAGTACAATTTATCCAAAAGAAGAAAATACTGTCAGACATAGAAGAAATGGAATGGTCATCCCAGAGTTTGAAGAGACAGGCAACAAAAAACAGATGGTCTGTGAGGAAGGATCAAGCAAATCTAAAAAACGAAAGGACAAATGAATAATTTCCTTCTAATTTTAAATGCTTTGTTTTATGAATCATGATATATTTGATTCTGGAAAGTCTCTATGCTGTAAGGTAATGTGAATCATTTTTATTATTAACTTTCTCTTTTCCTTTCTATATCTACGTCTTCTAATTACATATAATACTAAGTATTTAAATAACATTTTCTCGCTCTTCTTTCTTCCTGTTCCTTTTTTGTTACCAATGCTGTTTTCTCTCTTTTCCCCATTATAATTACTTTACATACTTTTCCCTTTTAAATAACTACAAATGATGTATGTCTTCTAATTCTTCAGTAATAGTATAATTTGACTTAATACCAAAGTACATTTTTTCTAGTGGGTCAGTGGTGGGGTAACAAGGTGTTTCTGATCAGTGTTTCTAACTAGATGTTTTAGACTCTTTGTTTAGATACATTTAAACATTAATACAGTACATTAATGGTGTTTTATAGATAGCTAAATATAATATATATATATATATATATATATATATATATATATATATATATATATATATGTACTAGGTTCCTTTCTCTCTCTCTCTCTGGCCTGATTAACAGGTGGGTAAATGATTGAAATGTTATTATATGAATTCTGATTTGAGGCAGCTGTTGTTACTTCTAAACAGCTGTTTTTATGTGAAAGGGTTATTTTTTTCATGATGCTGATGTTTTGTGAGGAAACTGGTGTTCTGTGTGACTGTTTTCATAGGTTCATAGGTAGATACTGGGCTATCTGCCCGAAGGCATATATTAGCCCAGCCACGTTGTGCGGTATTCACCGCCCCTTTGGTTAGTTCCCTAGACCCTTGATCTAGCAGCTAGTACCCTTGGGCCCTATCTAGTAGATCTGTTGGTATGATCCCTGGTGTGAACGTTCTGTTATCCATCCACTCGTCAAGGTTCCTCTTGAAGAGTGATAGTGAGGGGCTCTGTCTTATGTAGATCGGGACCTTGTTCCATAGCAAGGGAAGTCTTTGCGAAGGGAATCTATCCTTCCAGCATATTCTATTCATTGTTGTGCTGAGGTTTATATCCCTAGAGCATGTAGCTCGAGTGGATTTGGTTTTGTTAAGATGGAGCATGTTCAACAGTTCTGGGTTGGACATGGCTCTGTATGTTAGACAGAGATCGCCTCTGAGAAGGCTGTATGCAACAGAGAAAAGCCTTAGTTTTTTTCAGTCGTGCTGCATAGGGCAACTGTTTGAGACCAGTAATCCTCTTAGTGAGGTACCTCTGTGGTCTCGCCAGCTGCTGGAGATGCCTAGCCAGGTACATTCCAATTGGTGCATTGTACTCAATAATGGGTCTGATGAGGGAAGAGTAGAGGGGCACCACTACATCCTTAGATCTTGATGCGAACCCTTCGTGATCAGATGGGTCACATAGAAGGATTTTCTAACCACCTTGGCAACATGGCTATCAAAGGAAAGCTGACTATCTACTTGGGTCCCTAGATCCCTTATTACTACTTCAGATTTCAGGGGGTTACCTCCTATGTGGTAGTTTACGGGTTCTCTGCTTTTTCCAAAGGGGATTACTATGCATTTTTTAGCATTTAGCTTGAGACCATGGCTTTGACACCATGCATCAGTCTCGTTAAGGCCCTTCTGGAGGATATCCATGTCGGCCGGAGACTCTATTATAGTACCCAGTTTGCAGTCATCTGCAAACTTGGTCAGCCACAGCCCTTCAGTGCTTGCCTGCACTTCTGAGAAGTATATGCCAAACAGGAGGGGCCCCAGGACAGAGCCCTGAGGCACACCACTCGTTACTGGTCTGGATTCGGACAAAGATCCCGCTACTCTTACTTTGTGGGATCTGTCTGAGAGCCAGTTTGTGATCCATCTTGTGACATAAGGGTTTATGCCCAGGTTGGTGAGTTTATCAATAATACCCGAATGGGGAATGGTGTCAATTGCTTTAGCAAGGTCAAGGTAAGCTGTGTGTACCTCCTTTCCCTTATCTATAGCCTGAGTAACTGTCTCAAAGAAGTCCACCAGGTTCAGGAGGCATGATCTGTCCTTGACAAAGCCAAACTGTGTGGGGTCAAGTGCTTGGAGGTTCCCAATCTCTCCATTTATGAGATCCATAATGATTCACTCCATTGCCTTACAGATCAGACTGGTCAGGCTTATTGGTCGGTAGATCCCAGGGTCGGTTGTGGGCCCACCCTTGTGCAGTGGAACCACCATTGCTGTGCGCCATTCTATGGGCACATATCCTGTCGAGAGGCTGAGACTGAACAGGGTATTTAGATGCAGGGTTAATTCATTTTGGAGCTCGTGTATGACACAGCCTGGGACACCATCTGGTCCCATGGAGGCAGTGTTTTTAGCTTTAGATAGAGCCTTATTAACCAACATATCAGTAATAATTGGAGTTACACAACCCCCTGGAATAGTAATAGGCCCTGTAGGTTGTGAGGGGGGGGTTTGCACTGAACCTGTCAGCCAAGATGTTGGCAATGTCAGTGGGGTCAGTGTATTTTGTTCCATTTTGTACTAGCTCAGAACAGACCTGAGCATTGCCATTTAGGTTTTTGACATAGCCATAGAAGGCCTTATGGTTATCCTTGGCATCCTTGGCAACTTTCTTTTCAAAATTGGCTTTAGTTGACTTGATGATGGCCCTCAATTTCTTACTAAAGCTGATCAGGGAAGATTTTTCTACTTGAGATTTGGCCCTTTTTTGTATAAGTCTCCTCCTTTTATTGTACAGTTTGCTTATGGCCGGAGTCCACCAGACTGGTTTCTTCTTGCTTGAGGAAGGAGTCTTGGTTTTATTTGGGACAGCACGGTCCATGCAATCCTGAAGATGTATATAAAGTGCCTTGGTGTAGGATTCTGCATCCTGGATATCATTATCCTTCTGCAAGGGGATAGTGAAGCTTTCCACTTCTGACGCAAGTAGTTTGAAGTTTGCTTTGGAAACGTTTTTTACGATGGTTTCTTTGACTGGGGGAGGTGGAGGGTGAGGATGTCTAGGGTTATCAGTTTGTGGTCTGATCTGACCAGAGAGGGAGTGATAATGGGTGTGGTACAATGGGCGCCCATATTTGTGATGACTAAATCCAATATGTTGTCCCATCTAGTGGGCGAACATACTAGTTGTTCAAGGGCATTTGAATTTATAAATTCTATGAACCTCTGGGTATAGGAGTTAGAACTTTGGTAGTTTGACCAGTCTATACCAGGGTAGTTGAAATCACCCAAAATTATGGTGTTGGGTAGGACCTTTACATTTTCCAATGCCTCAAGGAATGCTGAGTGAGCATCTTGGGACATGGTAGGTGATCTATAACAAGCTACGACTTGAAATATGGTTTTGCCTCCTGATAGTTGCACATGGATGATCTCTGGGGCATCATGCTGTGCCACTAACTTGGAGATGTGGGTATCCTTGATGAATATGGATACACCTCCACCCTTTGTACTGTGATCCGGTAACTGAGACGGAAGGTATGATATGAATTGTAACCTGGTAGTGCTGGGGTGCTCTCTGGAGCCTTGAACCAGGTTTCTGTCACTGCACAAACATTGATTTCTCCATACTGAGGAGTGCCTCGAGTGCATGCATTTTAAGGTTGAGACTTCTGGCATTGAGTAGCATTACCCTTAGTTTTTGTTTACCTGTGCTGGTTACGGTGGTTGGTTTGTCCTTTGAGCCTTGCCTAAAAAAGGCACCATGGTGATGGCAAGAGCCTTGGTCAGTATTTGAAAGCCTAGGGGTGACAGGTGCAAACCATCTCTGGTGAAACACCAAGGCTTGTCTATCATGTCATCCCAGGCAGACAGACACTGGATCCCCTTTAAATGACACCAGAAGCTTAGCCAATTGTTGAAATTGATCATTTTGTCTTTATATTGTGGTATCATTCTAGGTGAAGGTAGTATGCTACTCAAGGTCAGGGTCATACCAGCTTGGGCTACATGATCAGAGAGCTCCTTAATGTCTCTTTTCATATAGTCCAGGGAGGTATGTCTTAGATCATTCACACCAACATGTACAATGACAGCGTCATTCTTGTGCTTGTTCTGGAGTGACCTAAGTGCTTGGGTTATGTGGCGGATCCTAGCACCCGACAGGCAGCTGACAGTAACCTTCTCCTTGTTCAGCCTAGTGAGTGGAACATCTGTGTGCCTTACTATAGAGTCTCCTATTACTAGCGTGTTGGGTATGGTGTTTTGCCTTAGGGGCTGTCGTGAGGCACACTGCTGAGGTGAATTATGTGTTTTCTGGCTTGTGTTTGGAGGTGCAGGTTGCTTGCTTGTCTGGTTTGGAGGGGACTGTTTCTTTTTCAGATTGGTACCTAATGCCTCCGAATATGTTTTTGTGTATTTATGTGTATGTTTTGGTGGTGCTTGTTTTGTAGATCCATGTGTGACTGGTGGTGTGATGCTAGTGTATCTCTTCTCCTCTTGACTGTCTGTAACAGTCATGGGTTGAGAGCGCTTAGCCTCCAGTCTGGCTGTGTATTTGCATCTCTCACAAGTGTTTGTGTCTAGAGGTAAGAGGAGAGGGTTGTCTGTATACATGATGCAGTTGTGACATTGCCTCAGGATGCCCAATTCCACTAGCTGAACTGGAGAGTAGACCTGAATCTGACCTCTGGACATGTTTGGAAAAGTAAATTTCACCTGTCTTGTGGACAATCGAGGGTCTTATGCTGTATTATAATAGTGATGAAATTTGGAAAATAACAGTGCTGTCTAGGAGATTTAGACAAGTGCTGATTTGAGTTATGCAAGTGCTGCAATAAGAGCAGTTGATCTGAAGCACTTGAGTTGAGGCTTGCCTAGTTCTAAGGGGAAATTTGCAGCGCAGACTTTGTGGAGCCAGGAATAGTATACCCCAGCTAACCGGCACTGCCCGATGCTGCTCTGTGCGCAAGACCGCGCAAAAAGAGAGTTGCAGGGTTTTAAGAGAGAGAGATCAAGGAGTTTGGAACTGACCCAAAATGGCCAATAAAACTACAGTTTCTAGGCAGCAACCACTCCTACAGGGACAGGCAGGCTGCTCAGTGTTAACCACTGCCACTGGTGAACACAGAGACTTCCTTTAGCCCAAGTAAGCACTGGCCTCCAAGAAACTTACAAACAGTTCAGAACAGCAACTCTGTAACTGAACTTTTTTTAAATTATAGAAAGTGGGAAAATAGCAAAATTGTTTAGTTTTTTTTTGTTTTTGTTTAAGGATAGCAGAGACACAAAAGTAGCAAACTAGTCAGAACAGTGCAATAAATGACCCCAACACATGTATGCTAGGTCAGAGGCAGGTAAAATGCAATTTTAAGAAAAAATTATTTTAAATTAAGTGCAACACAAAAAATGCAATAAACTGGCTCTAGGTATGTTCTAAATACTGTTTCTAACACAGATATCAACTTTTGCAAGCAAGAAAACGTTGAAAAGTAGGTGGCAATGCAGTTTTTCTAAGAAATAAATCAGAAGAAATACTTAAAATCTCAAAAGTGGCTCCTTTCTTCTCTCAGCATTTTCTCCTCTTGCTAGGTGCTTCAGCAACCGCTATCAAGCCTGGAAAGATGCCAAAACCACGTGGTTGCAGGGTTTTAAGAGAGAGAGAAAACAAGGAGTGTGGAATTGACCCAAAATGGCCAATAAAACTAGAGTTTCTAGGCAGTAACCACTCCTACAGGGACAGGCAGTGAACACAGAGACTTCCCTTTAGCCCAAGTAAGCACTGGCCTCCAAGAAACTTACAAACAGTTCAGAACAGCAACTTTGTAACTGAACTTTTTTTAAGTTATAGAAAGTGGGAAAATAGCAAGATTTTTTTTTTGTGGAGATTCATGGCATGCACTGACAGATTGAGTGTATTTATTTTTTGCTTTCTGTAAACTCTAAAAGCTTCTAGATCTGAATTTCCTGCCAAAAATGCTTTTTTCTTCACTAGAGACAACTTCTGTTGTGCATGAGCCTATTTAGATACTTTTTAACAAGTTTATGATGCTGCAGCTTGAGGAAACAACAGTGATGACATCATTTGACCTTTTGAGCTTGTTAAATGGTTGTACCTAGAATTATTTTCTCTTGAAATTATCCTTCACTAGATACTTTAAATGGTAAATAATTAATTTTGATAAAAGTGTTTAACTTCTGTGAAAATGCCTGTTATCTTATAGATGCATACATTCTGCAGATTCAATGACACTATTAGTAACTAAATGACATCAAGTGAACTAGGAGCTGCATTAGAAAACAAAACCCATTATACATATTAACATCAGACTTATGTTATATATAACTAAACCTTTAGTAATTAAACAGAGGGTTGTGAGCCCCCCCTTTTCTCTCTCTCTCTCCCCCCTTCCTGATAAAAGATGTCAACATAGATATTGCTAATATATATGAATAATATGTGTATAATTGCAAAATATAATAGTTAATTGTAATAAGTGCTTATATATATATATATATATATATATATATATATATATATATATATATATACATATATATATATTCAACAGATCTTTACATGAAAAAATGTTAGATAGATGACTGACAAAATGGATAAATTATCTGATGTTTCTTGAAAAGACTTGGAAATAATGACAATCTTCTTAACCTTCAGCTTCCAATGTTTATACATACTTTGATCTGATGTGTATTTTGGCATATCTATGTATTAGAGGTGCTATTATCATATGCAACATATTCATATAGCTTCAGATATATTGGACACTCTTATTCTAATGTATATTTCATGGATTCAGATTTCTTTAGTTGCTTTCATAATGCTTTTATTTTTTGTTTTTATACTATATTCTTAGCAGAGATGGATAATTGTGTCATTTGGTATTGGAGTGGTGGTGGATGGATGGTTTAGTTAAGTTTTTAACTAAACCACAAACTTTATGTTTCATGTATGTGTTTGTAAACAGTTTGGGGTTTTTGAAAGTAGTGCTTAATACATATTATGCATCTGTGATAAGTACGTTTTCGGTAGATTTCAAGTCAACATGGAAGACAGGTCTTTCAGTTAGTAATAACATACACATTATAGTCAATGGCTTATAAATGTTTATCATTAAATATTAATGGTTTGAACAATAATGTCAAAAGAGATGGTTTGCTTAAATATATCAAAATGCATAAAGCCCATATCATCTTTTTACAGGAAACCCATCTATTAAACAAAGATCTACAAAAATACTCATTCAATGGCTGTACCATTCTGGCTCATTCATGTTTTAAGACTAAGAGAAGGGGCACTCTTATACTATGGAAAAATACTGATACTATCTCAAGAATTATAGATACAGTTTCAGATAAAGATGGGATGCTAAGCATGGTTATTTTGGAAATCAATAGGAAGTATTATACTTTGATTAATACATACTAGATACCAGGACTGAGTACTGTTGACCTGATTACTTTAAATGCAAAAGGGGAAATTATAGCAACAGGTGATTTTAACTGCCTATTATCAGGCAATGTTGTTGTGTCTTTTGGCTTTTCCCAGTGAGGGGTCGCCACAGCGGAACTCCGGTCTGCTAATGATTGGTAGTTGATTTTTACATGCCGAGTTACCAGCCCTGACACACAACCTTCAACGAAGGTACGCCCATTCACGCATGTCTCCATGCAGAAGACGCTCTAGCTGAGAATCGAACCGGACAGAGCTTACTGTGAGGCGACAACGCTACCGCAGCACCACCACCGTGGGTCCTATTATCAGGCAATAATACTTCTAAAAATGGTAAAGTATTATCAGGCAATAATACTTCTAAAAATGGTAAAGTACTACTAACATCTCAAGCCAAGAAGTTAAATGACTTTACAAACCAGATGCACCTTAAAGATATATATGGTCTAAGAGAACATAATTCCTTATTCTATACTTACTATTCATATTGGTTTCTTATACAAACAAACATTGATAAGGTCTTTGTATCAAATATATACTTTAAAATAAGTGACATATCTATAATGACTTGTCCACTTTCAGACCATAATGCTATAAACTTTACATTAACCACACATACAGATGATTTAAGATTTCTACAGAGAATCCTGCTTATATAACTAGGTTAAATGACTTTAGGGAATGGATAATGAAAGCAATAGATCTGTTTATGGAAACAAATGATAATGGTGAAGTGAATGATACTATACTATGGGACACCTTTAAAGTTTATACATATGGTAGCATAAAATCTTGGTAGCTTAAAAAAGGAGAGAGTGGGACAAAGAACTTTTAGACTTACAAAAAAACATAGACAAGATAAAAATAGATGCAAAACCAAATAACAAAGTAGCACATAATGAAATTTCTAAGTTAAATCAAAAATACTTAGAAGTTCTAAATCATAAGGTAGCCATAAACCTGGAAAAATTGAAATTACAATCCTATGCTGTAAATCTCAAATATCTACATAAAATAGCGGTAAGATAAAAAAAATAAACAATCAATATCTTATTAATGAGATTAAAATAAAAGTGATGGTTCAGTTAAGAGTACATCTAACTTAATGGGCATATTAGAAGTGTTCAAGAGCAGGTCTATATCACGTTGCTGAACTTTTAAAAGTTCAAACACCTTATAGTTGACACCGTATGTTCTAACTTTAAAAGTTCAAAAACGTAATATAAAAAAAAAAACACAAAAAACTTACCTGAAGGCTGTAAACAGGGGGGGGGGGCACAAGCCCCCTTGCACCCCCAGGTACCCCGCTACTTAAATATACCAACTCCAAGATCGCACTACATTGCATGAAAGGGAAAGCTTCCTTTACGGAGATCTCCGTTGAAACGTTCAAAGTTTTACAAGTTCGAGCATATGGTTTTGACCATATGATATTCGAACTTGTAAAAGTTCAACAATGTGAATGGGACCCTTCAAAATTACTATAATGATATAAATAATAACACACCACTTTTGGAGACAGATAATGTAATAAATACTTTTATTCAAGAAAATATAACTACTAATGTGTCAATGCAACAAAGTAACATATTAAATAAACAAATAACATTAACAGAATTGCCAAAAAATGTATAGTCATACCCTTTGGGAAAAACAAGGTAACCCCTAATTACCACATAGGTGGTAATCCATTAAACACGGAAGACGTTATCAGGGACCTGGGGACCCAAGTTGACAGTAACCTCTCTTTTGACACTCACATTGCCAAAGTGGTTAGGAAGACCTTCTACATTGCCCACCTGATCATGAAGGGATTCACATCCAGATCAGGAGAGGTCATTGTACCCCTGTACTCTTCACTTATCAGACCAATGATTGAGTACAACGCCCCATCGAATGTACCTTACCTGACACCTGCAGCAGTTGGAAAGACCCCAAAGTTCCTCACCAAAAGGATAAAGGCTCAAACATATGTCATACAATGCCCGACTAAAGAAACTCCAGCTCTATTCAGTCGCATACCGTCTGCTCAGAGGTGATCTGTGCCTGACATACAAAGCCATGTCCAACCCGGAATTAATGGACATGCTCCACCTCAAAAATCCAAATCCACCAGAGCCACGAGCAAGAGACTTAAACCTCAACACGGATATAAATAGGACGTGCTGGAGGGACAGATTCATCACCCAGAGACACCCCTACACTATGGAACAGAATCCCAGTCCATGTGAGGCAGAGCCCCTCACTGACTCTGTTCAAGAGAAATCTTGACGAGTGGATGGGAGATCGTAGGTTTACCCCGGGAATCATCTCTGTATCACTGCTGGACAGAGGCACAGCAAACTAATGGGTATAGTATTCTCATCCTAAGGGGTGGTGAAAGCCACACACACTCTGGCTAGGCTTATAAATGCCCTATGGCAGATAGCCTAGTATGAACCTATGAACCTAAGAAGTGAAAGAACAAATAAAAAATCTAAAAGATAATAAAGCTCCAGGACTGAATGGAATAATTCCTGAACTATATAATATTTTTCCTGAATACAGAACATAATAAAAAAAATGATGAGTGCCTTTACTGTGGTTAAGCAAAACTGTATAACACCCCCATCATGGAAATACTCAATTATCGTCCCCATATTAAAATAAGGTAAGGACCTCAAATCCTGTGATTCATATAGGCCAATTTCATTACTAAACACTGATTATAAAATTTTAATGACAACATTAGCTAATAGGATAAAGAAAACATTACCTAATCTAATATATAATGATCAGAAAGGGTTCATTCATCATAGAAAATTGCAAGATAACATTATTAAATTACTATCATTAATAGACATAGCATGCAAATACAAAAAAAACTTACTATTATCAGCCCAGACATAGGAAAGCCTTTTGATTCTATTAGTTGGTCTTATCTACAAAGAATTCTGACTGGTTTTGGATTCTCCTCAGATTTTGTCAACATATTAATGAAAATTTATAGTGGGACACAAGCTTATGTGAAAATCGGATCATGTCTATCTGCATCACTAGAAATCCTCAAGGGAACTAGACAAGGTTGTCCTTTGTCACCATTATTGTTTGCTGTTTCAGTGGAACCTTTTGCTACATGTATCAGAAACAAGCAAAATATAAAAGGCTTTCAAATTAATAAGGACTATTGTCCTAAGATACAATTATTTGCGGATGATATGTTATTAACGGGTGATATTGATGGTTCTTTGTATGATGTTATAATCACCTTAAGCAAGTTTGAAAGAATTTCAGGGCTTAAATTTAATCATAATAAATCAAAAAAATTCCTAATTAACAAAAAGATCAACAAAAACCTAAGAGAGAAAAGCCTGTTTAATTGGGAGAATGACGTATTAGAATATTTGGGTGTCAGTATAAAGAGTACATGGAAAGAGTCTGTTAAACTAAACTAAACTACAATAATATAATAACCACCATTAGTGAACTAATCAAAAGATGAAATAAAATGTTCTTCATAATGGAGGATAGGCTCTCTTTAATTAAAATGATAATTTTACCTAAAATGTTGTTTTATATACATTCACTGATACTACCCCATTTAAAAAATTAAATTCCATGCTACTTAAAATTTTCTGGTTCCCCTTAAAACCTAGGATTGCATATAAATGGCACATTAGAGCTTGGAACAGTAAATGGATAGCATTCACTAGCTTAGATCTTTATTCCAAATTAGTTATAATTAATGCAATATTACACTGGATCACACCTACCTATATATCTGGCTGGAAAACAATACGTGAGGTTCATATAACTGATGTCAGAACTATAGAAAATCAGTTTAAGGAACAATATGGAATAAGTAGAGTTCATTGGCTTTTACGTGAATTTTGTTTATTTAATAACAAGTTTGATCATTTTTCTTATGGCATTAATCAAATACTTAATAACTTAAAAACTATAAAAGATTGTAATTACAACATTAAACAATTTCTATTTCTTATATTCCCTATAGCATACTCACCTGATTGCCTAGATTCTTTCAACATCAATGCGATGCAAAAATTAAAGGAAAATAACTTGATATTCTGACATCAGTTTATTGAAAATAAGAGTATTAAACCACTAAACTCTCTTTTATGTAGTTTTGATAATAGTCAAGACAGTTGGTTGTTTATACACTCATTACGGCAGTTTATAGAAAACAAAATGAGAGTATCAATCAACCTAGAAACTGAATCTATACCTAGTTTGATTCAACTTTTTATTAGGTGTCTTGTAAAGACAGATAATGGAAAAATAAGTATCTCACCTATCTATAAAATACATAATATTAAATTAAATTTACAAAATAAATAAAATAGAAGACAATCTAAAGTTTGACTCAGATTTTTGGAATTACTATGTAAAGATTAATGGAGAACAAATATCTGATGAATCAAAAAATTGTTATTGAATTCTATGTATGGTACCTCTTTTTCATTATAATGGAGATTGTATGCATGGAAATTTATGAAAAGGAGTTTCTATACTCCACATAAAATAAATCTTATACTCAAAAACAGTGAAAGTAAATGTTGGAAATGTGATGAATTACTAGAGGCCAAGTGGGATCACATGTTCATTGAATGTAGAACTGTTGTTCAGTACTGGAGAGACTTCAGATATTTTGTAAA
Organism: Protopterus annectens; assembly: GCF_019279795.1. Classification (NCBI taxonomy): domain Eukaryota; kingdom Metazoa; phylum Chordata; order Ceratodontiformes; family Protopteridae; genus Protopterus; species Protopterus annectens. The sequence goes on from NC_056748.1 coordinate 1,087,870,252, forward strand.
TGCTTTATGGTCTGACAACTATCATATTTCTAACTCATTAATCCTATTCAGTGTTCCAATACCTAATGTAATACCTAAATCTCAGATTCAGTTACTCTGGTCAATTCTTGCACTTTCCAGAAAAGTTATTACTTTGAACTGGAAAAGTAAACAAGATTTGATATTTAAAGATTTTATTAATTTAGCAAAAGTTGTTTGTAAAAAAGAACTGCAAACCATTTGTTATAGAACTCATTACTCAGAAAAAAATAGCATTGCAAAAATTGGAAAACCTTTTGCACAAATACTGATAACCTCTCATGGATAAAATGATTGTTTATCATGGATGAATGTAAATATTGTAAATAGTTTTGTTATTGTTTTATTGTATTTGTTATATGTACATTTGCATATGTTTATAATGAAAACAAAATAAAAATGTTTTTGAAAAAAAAAAAGAATTTCTACAAGATATGCAATTGCCTTAGTGGCAGTTTTTAGGAATTCAGCTGGTAGTCTGTCAGTGGAATGATCTGTGGGTTTTACTTTGCTAAGCATTTTTTTTAATTGTGGGCATGGGGACAGGTTGAAGTGTAAAACACTGTTCGTTATTATGTTTTTTTGGTGACTTAATACAAGTAGAATGGCTTTGAGAGTTGGCTAGAGCTAGGATGGATTCTGTAAAGAATTTGTTGAATTGAGTTGCTATATTGGTTGAGCTGTCAGTAGTTACAAGGGTAGGGGTGCCAGTTTTTCCTGGTTGTAGTACTTTGCTGATGGTTGTCCAAAACTTTTTAGGATCGTTTTGTGTATTGTGGTAATATTTTGTTTTGTCCTGTTTGATTGTTTTCTTTGCCTTATTTCTAAGTTCTAGATATTTTTGTTTAGCATCAAAGGTACCTGCTTTCCACAAGTTTGACCAGGCTTTGTCCCTGTTATGTAGCAGGGATCTGGTTTCTTTAGTCAACCAGGGGGCATAATTAGCTTTAATTCTGATGGTTCTGGGGGTGCATGGTGGTTTAGTATGTCAGGGAAAGTTGAACTGAAGTATGATACAGTCTCATTTAGATTTAGTGTTTTCAATGTGTGCCAGTTGCATATTTTCAGAGTGGGTATAAAGTTGCTAGAGTTAAAGAATTTTTTGCTATGTATACATTGATATATAGTGGATTTCACTAGACTGGTTCGATGTCTGATTAGGAAGGTTGGTAGGTGATCACTCAGACTGTTTGGGAGACAACCTGATTGACTAATTTGATCTGGTCTATTTGTCACTATCCAATCAAGGATTGATGGCCTCTTTGTTGTTTTATCAAATCTAGTTGAAGATTGGATGGGTTGAGTGTAACTATGGAGGGTGATGAAATTTGTAGGGTTGTTGGAATTGCATGTTAATCAATCGATATTGAAATCCCCTAGTAAAATGGTTTCAACTCTCTTTTCAGACTCTTCAAATGTCTTTTCAATCTTTTTTATGGCTTTTTGGCACTCAGCATTTCAATTGCCAACATTTCAATAGAGAGCCAGTTTTCAACCTGTAAGAAAGTTAACGTCTTTCCAAAACTGTTTGGGTGAATGCAAGAGGACAATTTATTTCTTTGTTTGGAGGTTTCTTTCGTGCCTTATGATGGACTTCTTGGATAAGTTACATAAGGCTGTAAAGGAAGTGCGGCTGTCAGTTGTGGGGATTTGTTTCCATTTTTGCCAGGCTTTATCCCTTAGAGTTAAAAAAATGTTTGAGTTCAGTGGATAACCATTCAGTTTTGGTGAGTTTATAAAGGTTGTGGATAAGTGGGAAGAACTTGTCTTGCAGCTGAAGTAGACAGTTGGTTAGGCTTACAGCTGTTATATTAGGATCATGTAAGGAAAGTATATAGTTCCAGCTGTGGGTTGTGAGAAAGGTTGCAGATTTGTCAATATCAGTGTTACTGTGGTTTCTGAAGGCTTTCAATTTTGTTAGCAGTTTTACAGGATGGTTGACCATTGTAAAGGTGACTGGGCAGTGGTCAGTTAATGATGTCAGAATGTTTATGTTGGAGATGGAGTTTGGTATGTTTGTAATAAAAAGGTTGAGTGTGGAGTGTTTGGATGACCTGGGGTTAGGTCTTGTTGGTTCTTTTATGAGTTGAAGGAGACCGAGGTCTGCTAGCAAAGTACCCATGTCAGATGAAACGGGGCCACAGTAATTAGGGTTGGAGCCATCTAGAGTGATTGTGTTGTGACAGTTATTCAGGATGTTAATGATGGTTGATTTGAATTTGTTTAGGGAATGGGGGGGGGGGTAGAAAGGCTGTAGTGATGAGTTTTAGTTTGCATTTGTATGCTGGAAATTTTAGGAGAATCCAGTTAGGACTAGACTCTGAGTAGGAGTTTCTTTGGGCAAACTAAACTTTTGGGTTTAGGTTATTTTTGTACATAATTAGACAGCCTCCATCAGATTCTTTACCTGATCTGGCATCACTGACACACTTGTAGGAGGTTAGAAAGTGTTGGACTTTGGGGGGAGTCTTGTTTGACCAGCATTTTCTGGCTGCTAGATTATCTGGGTTGCGCCGTGAAATAAAACTACTTATGTGGTCTAGCTTATTTCTGATGCTACATGCATTGAGAAGGCACAGGTCAGAAGATCAGAGTAGGAAAAGACTAGTTTTGATGTTGAGGAAATGGAGTTCTTGGCTCTGGGTTGGGTTTAGTGTTACTCTTTAGAAAGAGTATAAAGATTAGGAAAGATAGTTGGTCTTTGGTGTATTTAGGCAGAGAGGAAAATTTTTCTGAGATTTAGTAGTTATACAGAAGTGTGATCCTAATGGTGGTGGTGAGCTGTGAAGTGGGTTTGATCTGATTAGTGGGGGGGTTGATGTTTTGTTAGTGTAAAAGTTATGGAAGTAGGGGTAATACATTATGATTTGATGACTGGTTGGGTAATTGTTTTATGAAAATACTACACTTTACATCCCAACATTACCCCGTAAAACACAAAGAAATTCCATTCACACAAAAAAAATTACAAAGGAAAATACAGGACTCCTTCCTCATGTTAAACCCCAGCCCCTTTACATCTCTCTGATTGTAACTTGCCATCATCTCTGTCTTTTCTTTTCAGCTGCATCTATCCTTAAAAGGACAGATAAAGTAAAAATAGAAAATAAATCCTCAGGTCTTCAGTGCTGCCCTCCTGCTGTCCAAACACTCCAAGATACCCAAGCCATCAGAGCTGTCCAAGCAAGCCTTTTATAAGCTGCTCTTAAAAGGACACTTAACAAAGCACTAGATCAGTTCTTTCAAAATAAAACTGTCCTTACAACGACACTAAAGAAAAAGAAAGGTAGCTTCTCAGCAGGCACCTATGTAAAGACACTGTCACTGTTGGGAAATTGCTCTCAACAGTTGCAGCCTTTCAGATCATTTATTTTATTGAAGTGAACCTAACGGATTGAAGCTTGCTTTAACATCAGCAAACTAGGAAGAAAGCAGTGCAGAATACTGACTCATCTTGGCTCTAGTGGACCTGTTTAGAACAGGCACACAAGTATGCACTGAGAAGAGTCTTCTAGCAAAGTGAACTTTAGAGTTTTTCACTGTAATGGCTTAGGAATCCAGGAAATGGTTTACTTCCTGAGTGGAAATATGGAAATTGAGGCACCTGCATGTCACCCACACTACATTCCATTCTCAGATGGGAACTATTATGTAGAAATTATTCTGTTGGAAAACAGGTAGTACAATATCCCAGGCCACATTTAAAAAATATATATATTTGCTGTATTTTGTTTAAAACTGTATTTTGCTGTCTACTAAAAACCACCAGTGTAAAAGTTTTGGTCAACATATAATACAACTCAATCATAAAGCCATTTCTGTCTTACGAAATTAAGTTTATTTACAAGAACTATCAGAAAACAAATGCCTTTCTTCTGCTTTGGAAACAACAGAAAACAAATGCCTTTCTTCTGCTTTGGAAACAAAAGAAAACAGTTTCTTCAGTAAAATAAACAATGTATGAAGTTCATTTGCAGCGGTAGCGTTGTTGCCTCACAGCAAGAGGTTCTCCCGTTCGATTCTTGGCTTGGGTTGGGAGTGCCTTCTGTGTGAAGTCTGCATGTCCTCCCCACAGTTGAGTGGGCGTTAGAAAGACATGCGTTGAATGGGCATGCCTTTGTTGAAGGTTGGGCATCGGGCTGGCAACTCGACACCATAAAAACCAACTGCCAATCGTTAGCGGACCAGAGTTCCGCTATGGTGACCCCTAACCGAGAAAAGCCAAAAGACAAACAACAACAACATGAAGTTCATTCTCTCTGAAAAACAATCATTTGTTTACTTACAGGCTTAAACCAACATTTACACCATTCCTCTCAGCTTTAGAAGAGAGTGTCCTGGAAATCATTTCTCCACTTTACTTCAGAGAACAGTTTCCTTAATCTCTAACACGTCTGCCAGAACTGATTGAAGAATACCAAGCACTTCCTTTCCACCCCTACAGGAATCCGGCATTGTTAGCAACATTACCATTACATATTGTTTCCATCAAGCTCCACTGTGATTTACTTATGTCCCCTCTGCCTGTTGATTTTGTCATTAGTGTAAAAAAGCAGCAATGCAAACATCTCAATGTCTCCAAACTTTATTAACAAATAAAGTAAAAATAACAAAACCTTCAAGTCTCATGGGACTCTTTCTCAGTGTTAAAAAATAACCCACTGAGGAAGAGTCCTATGAGACTTGAAAGCTTTGTTATTTTACTTTGTTTCTTATTAAAATTTTGAGACACTGAGACATTTGCACTGCTGCTTTTTTACATTTTTGACTATTCATTTACAGCAGTTCATTTAGCTACCAGAGCATTCTTCTGCACTGTAGTGCAATCTTGGAGTTGGTATATTTAAGTTCCAGGGGGTGTGGGCCCCCCACAGGGGGTGCGGGGGGTGTAGCCCCCCTGCTAGCAGCGTGAAGGTAAGTTTTTTTGTGTTTTTTATTTTTTACTTGTATGGTCAGCATTTCGAATGTCGATTATATGTTCTTCGCCATATGAATGTTGACCATATCAAGTAGATCAGTGTAGAGATATATATATAGACACATACATATAGATAGATACAGGCATATATGCATGTATGTGCACATATATATTTAAATACATATGATGATGATGAACTTCCCCTGATTTTGTGTGTGTGTGTGTGTGTGTGTGTGTGTGTGTGTGTGTGTGTGTGTGTGTGTGTGTGTGTCTATGTCTATATTTATCTATATCTATATATCTATTTACCTATATGTTCTTATAGAGGCAATGTTCTACAGCAAAGATGGAGCATACCTTCATAGTCTCCCATTGCAAGGTCCTTGACGGTGGAGTCCCAAGACAGGTACATCACCATCAAGGTGGCAATGTCCACCTCACAGGCCAATAGCCTCAGTTTGAGCATGGAACTGGCCTGGGTCATAGGGCAAATTCTGCTTGCCTGCAGTATGTTTTCTCTCCATTCAACTTGTTCCCAACCCTAGTGGCTGAGGGGAAATGAATGGGTCAGTTAGGTGACAGGGGAAGAAGAGCTGATGGTCAGCAGGAGGCAGATTAACAACACAGAAAAGAAAAACAATAGAAAATAAACACATATGTTACCTTAAAGAGGTAATCACAATGTCCATTACAAATGTTGGTAACATCAGCAACCACCCATATACAAAGTCACATACCAATAAATAAATAAATTGTAAAACCCTTTCATGTGAAAAACACCAAGTTTGTTACTATATATATCAATCTGTATGTATGTAGATTTGAGTGTTTATGCAAGATATATGTACATATGTATGTCTATACCTTGTACACCAATACCTTAACAAACAAGAATTTCTCCCAATACCAATCATTTTTTAAAGTCAACACTTATAGCCAAGGCACCACTCCCACACCCAAAACATCCAATCACAAGCTCATCAGCCCCACCCTCACAATCCCTCCCCCCTCTCCCCTTAGCTATCTTCCACTTTGGAACTAACTTGACTAATCCCAGAGACACCCTGCTCTCCACTGTACTACAATTTCCGCAATACCACAATAGTCAAACACCATTATGCCTCTAAAACCCACCTCCTTTGTACTCCTTCCTCCTGTTCTCTTCCTAAAGTACCTTCACCTTCTCACCAGTACTCTAAATTCTAATCCCTCTCCCTCCTTTCATACAACTTCTACATACCCCACATATGTTAAACACCCCACAACCACTATATCCCCTCATCTCTATTTCTTCAATAGCAACCTCCCATTCCCTTATAAACTCATTTGTGTCCACTGCCTCACATCCCCACTCCCTAACAACACTCCTATAACACAACACCCAACTCTCAAACAGGACACTAAGCACTCTAAATTCCTTGTTTCCCATAGTCATTAACTTATTACCAAGCTTCTCGCTGGTGACATTCTCCCAAACCCTGTTCCCTCTCCCTCTCTTCATTTAAACCCATCTCTTCCCTCTCCCCCTCATCCTGCACATCCCTCCTTTTCAGTACGCTGAATGGTCGAAGCTTATGTAACAAGATTCCAAACTTCCATGCCTGACTCCAACATAACCACCCAGACATCCTATCTGTTACTGAAACCTGTTTAAAGCCACACATAAAAGATCATGAAATCACTCCCCCCAGCTACAATATAATTAGAAATGACAGGACCCTCAAAAAAGGTGGTGGAGTAGCTCTTCTCTACTCCTTCTCCCTTACAGTTACTCCCTTTACCAAACCCATACCCCCAATTCACCAATGCCAAACTAACCCTGGCCCTCCTCCAGATGAATTGAAAAAAAACACATATGTATAGCCACTCTTTACATTCCCCGAGGAGACAATATCCCTATTCTTGAGGATATCCTCTCTTGGTTCTCCTCTAACATTACCAAAGAGACCATAATCCTCGGTGACGTTAATATTAACTGGACCGATATTTAATCTGCTACTTCTCCAAGAACCACAAAAATCAGCAAACAAAGATGAAAACGTGAAAGGATGTCACAAAACACAGCAGTTTTCCCAAAAGGATATTTTATTGAGCACTTTTGTCTCGCTTGTAACAAAAGACTTCATCAGAATTAAATAAAATTTTAAAGTTTATACTCTATAGTCAGGCACACTTATGTTCCACTCACCAAGCTAAACAAGGAGAAAATTACTGTCAGCTGCCTGTCAGGTGCCAAGATCCGCCACATAATGCATGCACTCAGGTCACTCCACAACAAGTACAAATATGACTCTGTCATTGTCCATGTTGGTGTGAATGACCTGAGACATACCTCCTTGGACTACATGAAAAGGGACATGGAGGAGCTGTCCGATCTTGTAGCCCAGGTAGGTATAACCCTAGCCCTGAGTAGCATCCTGCCATCATCCAGAATGATACCACAGTAAAAGGACAAAATGATTGACTTCAACAATTGAATAAGCTTCTGGTGTCATTCTAAGGGGATCCAGTATCTGTCTGCCTGGGATGACATGATCGACAAGCCACGATGCGTTGCCAGAGATGGCCTGCACCTGTCGCCCCTGGGATTCCGGATACTGGCTAAGACTCTAGCCACCCCTATAGTGCCTTTTTAGGCAAGGTTCAAATGACAAATTCACCACCCTAACAGGTACAGGCAAGACAAATCTGAGGGTATTGCTACTCAATGCTAGAAGTCTAAACCTCAAAATGCACTCTCTCTCGGCACTCCTTAAAATGGAGAACATTGACATCTGTGCAATGACAGAAACCTGGTTCAAGGCTCCAGAGAGTACCCCTGCATTACCAGGCTATAATTCATACCACACCTTTCGGCCACCTAACCTGGACTGAAACACTAAAGGTGGAGGCGTGTCCATATTCATTAAGGATATCCACACCTCCGGGCTAGTTGATCAGCATAATGCATCCGAGATTATCCAAGTGCAACTAACTCTGGGCAAGACCGCAATCCAAATTGTAGCTTGCTACAGATCCCCCACCATGTCCCAGGATTCCCACTCCTCATTTCTTAATACACTGGAAAATATTAGGGTACAACCTAACACCTTAATAATGGGTGATTTCAACTACCCTACCATTAACTGGGAAAACTACTCATGTACCAACTCTTGTGCTCAACGTTTTCTGGAATTTATAAATTCCAATGCCATGGATCAACTTATCCACACCCCCACCAGGGGCAGCAATATCCTAGACCTGGTTATTACCAACATGGGCAACCAGTGCTCCACACCAGAGATCAATTCCTCGTTGGTCAGATCTGACCATAAGCTAATCACCCTAGACATCCACATCCCTCCCCCACCCCCCATTAGGGAAACCACAGTAAAAAAAATTCTCCAAAGCCAACTTCACGCTTCTTAAGACAGAAGTGGCAAACTTCACGACACCCATGCTGACAGACAATAGAGGTATGACTGCTGAATACTACACAAATGCACTTTATAAGCATTTACATGAGTGCATGGATCATGCAATCCCTAACAGAACCAATAAGCTATCCTCCAAAAAAAGAAAGCCAATCTGGTGGTCCCCTGCCATAAACAACTCTACAACAGAAGAAAGAAACTGTTGCAAAAAAAGAGTAAAATCCCATGATTGGAGAAACTCCCTGGTCAGCTTCAGTAAGAAGATGAGATCCCTCATAAAATTCTCCAAAGCTAGTTATGAAAACAAAATCGCCACTGACTCGAAAGACAACCACAAAGCATTCTATAGCTATGCCAAGAATCTCAATGGCAACACTCAGATCTGCTCTGAGTTACAGCACAATGGCACTAAATATTCAGAACCAACGGATATTGCCAACATCCTGGCAGATAGGTTCAGTGCTAACTTTAGCCCTCTGTCATCCCCTAAAGGGCCCATCTCTATACCAGAAGAATGCAAAGTTCCTGTAATCACGGCTGCACAGGTAAAAAAACACACTATCCAAAGCCAAGAACACAGCATCCATGGGACCTGACGACATCCCAGGCTGTGTTCTACATGAACTACAGAATGAAATGGCACCCCACCTAAGTACCATGTTCAATCATAGCCTCACCTCAGGCTATGTGCCCACTGAATGGCGCACAGCAACAGTTATCCCACTCCACAAAGGGGGAGCCACCACAGACCCCAGAAACTCCACATTAGCCTAACGAGCCTGGTCTGCAAGGCTATGGAGCGTATCATAATGAAACTTATAATCAATGACATTGGTAATCTCCAAACTCAGGACCCCACCCAGTTCGGGTTTGTAAAAGGCAGATCATGTCTCCTAAACCCGATAGACTTCTTTGAAGCAGTCACCAAAGCCGTAGATGAGGGTAAGGTGGTTCACACAGCCTATCTAGATCTCGCCAAGGCTTTTGACACCATCCCCCACTCTGGAAATATAGATAAACTCACTAAACTAGGTATAAATCCCTATGTCACAAGATGGGTTGCCAACTGGCTCACTGACAGAACCCATACTGTGAAAGTAGCAGACTCCAAATCCAGCTTCAGACCAGTGACAAGTGGAGTACCACTAGGTTCAGTCCTGGGTCCTCTCCTGTTTGGTATCTACTTCTCTGAAGTACAGGCCAACACAGAAGGTCTTTGGCTAATGAAGTTCGCAGATGACTGCAAACTAGGAGCCATAATCAAAACTCCAAAATATGTGGACATCCTACAAAAGGGCCTTGCTGAGACAGATGCCTGGTTTCAAAGCCATGGCCTCAAGCTCAATGCCAAAAAGTGCATTGTTATTCCCTTTGGTAAAAACTTAGTACCCATGAATTACCACATAGGTGGTAGTCTACTTAACACTGAAAGTGTGATAAGAGACCTTGGGACACAGGTGGACAGTAGTCTCTCCTTTGATAATCACATTGCCACAGTAGTCAGGAAATCCTTCTATGTGGCACACCTCATTTTGGGACCCCAGGCACAGGAGTCACAAGAACCCTCTTTGAAGGGAACCCCTTCTCTGCAGTCCTCCTCAGAAGATCCCACTGGGGAGCCATTCTGGAAGAAATGGTGCAAGAGGAAGCACCTTGATTCACCAGAGGAATCTATCACTGAAGACACTGATTGTGATGAGGGGGAAGGGTCCCCACAGTCTCCCCCAGATGATATCTCATTCGGAGACATTCTCGAAATCCTCAAGCAGCGGAGAGACTGGAAGTCCTATAACTCTTCTTCTGAGGAATCAGTGTTCCTGCAGGCCTTCCGTGCCCAGCCATCTACTTCCTGGGTGATTCCACTGGCAGATGACCTTGTTAAACTCATTGTGCAGTGTGCCTGGAAGGCCCCGGACAATATAGAATATTTCCCTCTGAGGCCAGACAAAAATGTTATCTACACCTGAAGACCAGCCCCACTGGTCCTAGCAGTTGACAGTTGATTCTATGGTCATAGCAGTGGCCACCAAGAGGGAACTGGCAGAAGATAGTTCCACTATCCATCCTCCAAACAGAGAGTCCCGTACCATGGACAGACTAGGGAAATGGACCTATGCTTCAGCGACATTCACCATTTGGTTGCTAAACTATCTGGCACACTTTACTCATCTCCAAAGAGACCTAATTTCCAAAATGCCCTCCTCTTTGGTGGGGTACTGTCTGATGAGGTGCGTGATACTGTTGCCTCACTACTAGCTACCCTTGAATCCATCTCGAACCCCTCGATACGTTTGATATCTCACTCCACCGGGGGGGCAGCTCGAGCTGCCGCATCAGGCATTATCATGAGACGTAATCCTTGGATGCGGTTGTGTGACTTCGCAGACCCCTTTAAATCTTCCTTTGTCAATGCACCTGTCGACAAATTTGCACTTTTTGGACCCAAAGTACGAGACACACATGTAGTGAGAAAGACGGAAAGACCATGTCTGCTGTGGACATACTTTCTAACCCCCAGATGTTCTACTCCAGGAACCAGAAGGGAGGAAAAATGTGGTTCAAGAAATCCCAAGGACCTTTTCATGATACTCATGTTGAACAATCCCCCTGGGGCAACTCATATAGAAGACATCCCTTTCGGGGTAGAGGGGGTCTGTGCAACCAGGGCATTAAAGATTCTTTCTCCAGAAGACCCTACCAGTGCTCCTGAGCAGCGGCCCGATTGCTTCCCTCTGGAAGCTGTCAGGGGTCATTTTTCTCTGCATCTACCAGCCTGTCATCTTATTACTACCAATGTTTGGGTGCAGAGAATAATATCCAGAGGCTACCAAATACCTTTCAACTTAACTCCCAGACCCATCGAATGAATTCCCGATGTACCACCTAATCAGAGGGAATTAGCAGCCTTAGAGATAGAAAAGCTGCTAAGGAAAAGAGTCATCTAACCAGTCCCACCAGACCAAACAGGATCCGGGTTTTACTCGAGGTTCTTTTTTAGTGCCAAAAATGACGGGGGACTGGAGACCAATCCTGGATCTCAGCCTATTGAACAAATTTATCAAACCTCAAAAATTCTGGATGGTCATGATACAGTCCATTCTTCTCTTCCTAGGGAGAGATAACTGGATGTGCTCTATAGACTTCCAGGACACGTACTACCACATAAAGATGGATCACCACTCCCGGAGGTTTCTCCACTTCTGGCTGGGAGCCAATCACTACTAGTTCAGGGCACTGCCATTCGATCTCTTGACAGCCCCCCAAGTGTTCACCAAATGTATGGCAGTTGTGGTAGCTCATCTTCGACTACAAGGATTTCAGGTGTTTCTTGGCTCCTTACCGCTCCAACCAGGAATCTTCTTGTCCGCAGCTTCTCTTAGACTCAAGCTCTTGCTCTCTGCTTGGGGATTACAGTCAACAAAGATAAATCTCAAATGTCCCCAATGAAGACACTGTAATTTATTGGAGCGGTCTTCAACACAACATCCTGTCAAGCTTTTCTCCCCCCCCACAGGCTTTGGAAAATAAGACACCAAATCCAAGACCTTCTTCCTCAGACCTATGTACCAGCATGTCTTGTACTGCAACTCTTGGGCTCCATGGCGGCTGCCATTACATTAGCACCACTGGCGAGACTGCACATGAGAATCCTGCAGTGGCTCCTTTCTGCACAATGGTCGCTGCTATCTCACCCACTCAACCACATGATTCGCCTTACAAACCTTTGCAAGGAAGAAATGCTATGGTGGATGACGCCACAAATGAGTCTTTGGTGTCAATCTTTCTGTCTTTCCCAGCCCATGGCCATGGTGACCACGGATGTTTCACTGTTAGGGTGGGGGGGCATTTCCAGGGAAAGACTGTCCAAGGCACCTGGTCCCCCATGGAGGCCAACTTGCACATAAATGTCCTGGAACTGAGGGCAGTTCTCTTAGCATTGCAAGCGTTCCATGCATCCCTTCCCTCAGGAACCATTGCAATTCAGTCAGACAACATGTCAGTCATCTGGTATGTCAACAAGCAAGGCAGAACCAGGTCTTACTCCCCTGTATTGGGAAGCCATGAGGATTTGGCACTGGACGATAGTTTACAACCACTTTCTTATACAAATCCACATTCCTGGGAGCTCCAACCTTACTGTGAACAATCGGAGCAGGAATATCCTGATGCCTCATGAGTGGTCCCACAACCCTGTAACAGCAGATCAGATCTTCCAGCACTGGGGCAAGCCTTGCTCCGCCCTGTTTGCTTCCCCTCTAAACTACAAATGCAGAAGCTATTTTGCCCTGCTCCCCCCTCAGGGGTAACCACTGAGGGATGCTCTAACACACGATTGGCCCCCAGGACTTCTGTATGGCTTTTCCTCATTTCCCCTTGTCCCAAAATTTCTCCAGAAAGCTCAGAGGTTGAGAAGCAAAGTGATCATCATTGCCCCCTACTGGCCACATCAAGTCTGGTTCCAGTTTCTATGGCCTCATCTGATTCACAGCCCGTGGATTCTGGATCATTCCCAGGACCTGTTATCTCATCCTCAGGGACTGTGTCCAAACCTGCGTATTCTCAAGCTCACAGCTTGGTTCCTCCACTTCCAATAATTGCCAGGCTGCCTGACATCACATCTCCTCTTCGTGAAATTCTTCTGGCCTCACACAAACCTTCCACTAGAAATGTTTATTCTAGTAAATGGACTAGGTTCTCTATTTGGGCCAAAGACCAGAACTTAGATCCTTGCTCTATGCCTATTCAAAAGATCCTACAATACCTGACTATTCTTTTACATGCAGGAGCCTCAGCTTCAATGATCACTGTACATTTAGCAGCTATCACCAATTTTCATAATGGACATGATAATTCTTCGATTGTCACACCGCCTATGCAAGACTTTTTTTGAAGGGAGTATTACATGTTAAACCTCCGGTCAAGCCTCCCTTAGAATCCTGGGACTTGACTCTGGTGCTTCAGCCTCTCACAGGTTCTCCCTTCGAACCCTTTGATTCATGTGATTTGAAATTTTTGTCATGGGAAACCATATTTCTAGTAGCACTTCGCTCAGCAAGAAGAGTATCTGAGCTGCAGGCCTTGAGTGTCAAGAGTCCTTACTTGATCTTCCACAGGGATAGGGTGTCCCTTCATACTGACCCTTCTTTCTAGCCCAAGGTCATTTCTGGCTTTTCCATTAACCAATCTACTGACCTGCCGGTTTTCTTCCCTGGGCATTATAATAGAGAGGAGTACCTTTTGCACACCCTTGATGTGCATCGGCAGCTTCGTTGTTATTTGGACAGGACTAAATCTTTTAGGAAAACAGATCAATTGTTTGTGGCCTTTGCAGGACCCAGATTGGGTAAACCTATTTCCAAAGTGACTTTATCCTCTTGGCTTAGAAACATCATTACCTTTATCTGCCAAGAGAATAAGCTATCCTTACCTTCTAGAATAAAGGCTCATTCTACCAGATCTATGGCTACTTCTGTAGCTTTTCATTCCAGGGCCTCTATGGATGATATATGCGCAGCAGCCACTTGGGCAAGACCTCATACCTTTATATCTCATTACAAATTGGATTTGACCTCCAGGGGATGAGCATCTTTTGGTTCTATGGTGCTCATGGATATCCTTTCTTAGGGCCACCCAGGACTCAAGTAGCTGGGGACTCGGTCCTAGCTGTAATGAAAGAACAAAGATTTACAACATCAGATAAAGAAGTTATGTCTTACCATAATGTTCCATCTGTGTTGTAGATCTTTGTTCATTCATTACTTCCCGCCCTCCTTCCCCTTGCCTGGACTCCTGGTGCACTTTAGGAACTCCTGGTTAGGGTATTTGCTCAGACAGAGCCTCCTACTATCTTTTCTATTACTACATCTTTTATCTAGGGTGGGCAAACTCACTCTTGAGTAACTAGGAGAGGGGCATTATGGGTAGGTCTTAGCTGAGAGTTTTTGGCTTGCGTGAGCTGGGAAACAGCTGTTTCAGTTCCGAGGATGGAACCAAGGTCCTAGCTGTAATGGATGAACAAAGATCTACAACACAGATGGAACGTTATGGTAAGACATAACTTTTTTTTTGCTTTTCTGACTGTATTTTCACTGCAGTTGTGGATTTTTTGTCATATTGTATAATACCATCATTTTTCAATAGTATTACATAAATGTAAATGCATTGTCTTGATATTATATTGTTGTTCATGGAGCTTTTCTCCTCGGGACTCCATTGAAGATGGGCTCCTCTTTGCCCAATGGACTATCCCCATAAAAAAAACTGTAAAATAAATAAATAAAATGTACTTATGTGTACTTTTTTATCAACAAACACTGAAATCAAAGTTAATTCCTCTGATATAAAGACATCAAAGGACACATCTGTCTTTACATAAAAATACAAAAAAACAATGGGTCAGATTCAATAACACCTACAATAAGTATACACTAATTGTACACTGTCTTTATTGAAGAATATCTTTACCACATTTTTTGTGCTTTCTAGTCACTCAGAAAGATTATACTAAGTGTACATGTGTTCTACACTTTGTGGTAACCTTTATGAATCCCCCTGAGTATTTAAAGCTACAAGAAAATCAGTAGGAAAACTAAACTTAAAAGTAAGAAGAAAAATGTGTGAATTATGCTTGTGTTTTCTATTAACTCAAAACAGTGTATGCTTAGTGTACACATAGTGTAGGCATTAATGAATCCCAGGGAGTGAGTTTATAATGGGGGCATTCCTTGCATTCCCAACATCCTTGCATCTCTTTATACAATAAGTCTACCATTGTACAAAATTGGGGAAAAGGGGAAACCTCCATATCGCCACTGTTCCGCTCTTGCACAAACATCCTACTCACTGTCAGTTAACCCATAAATTGACTATTCATGTGCACTGATAGCATCACTCTTTGTGTGAGATTAGTGTACACTGATAACATCACAACTAGTGTGAGATTAATGTGCACTGATAGCATCACTCCTTGTGTGAGATTAATGTGCACTTATAGCATCACTCCTTGTGTGAGATTAATGCACACTGACAGCATCACTCCCTGTGTGAAATGAATGCACACTGATAGCATCACTCCTTATGTGAGATTATATGCACTTATAGCATCACTACTTATGTGAGATTAATGTGCACTTACAACATCACTCCTTGTGTGAGATTAATGCATACTGATAGCATCCCTCCTTATGTGAGATTAGTACACACTGATAGCATCACTCCTTGTGTGTGATTAATGTGCACTGATAGCATCACTACTTGTGTGATGCCCATGCCCTGGCCCAGTAATCAAGCAGCCTCAATCCTCACCACTAGCACCAGTGAGGGGCGTCCACACTGAGAGGGATAACAAGTACACATACAGTAAAGTACAATTTCCCTTAAGAGCACACAGAGATCACACTCAGTCTGGGGCTGGTTTCTCTCTTTCTCTCCAGATTTGCAATAAGACTCCCCACTGGCACAGCTATAGAGTGGAGTCCTTAGCCACACACATACACACACACACACTTTGAGATATGATTTTTATACAACCACACAGACACTCCTGGGGAAGGCTGACACAAGTTCACTAGCTGTGCCCCTTCTGTCCAGGCTATAAGGTAGTAATCCACTGCCACCAGAAACCCTATTTATCAGCTACCAATAAGGCCCTTCCCAAAGGGTGTCCAATTATACTGTGCAATATTATTATCCAAATAGTAAGTGGATGAACAGCAAGGCTTATTGGAGTGGCTTTGTACAGTATCACCAAATACATGCAAGTACTCTAGAGCTTAAATTATGTCTACACAAAACAGCCACAGTTGAAAGGTTTAAAAAATTTTAATAATAAATAATAAAAACACAAGACAAATCTTCTCAATTCAACACAGTGCTAGTCAAGAGTTCAGAAATCACAGTTAAATGCTTAAAATAATACTGTAAAATACTCTGACATAAATATAGAAAACAGCTAGACTAAATCTGATTAAATTCTTATCTAACTCTAAAAGCAATCACAGTTCTAAATAAACTTACATACAGAGCAAAGACAGAGTACTGGTGAGTGAGTGTCCTTCAGACAAAATCCAAAATGCTATCTCTCTCTGTGAGATCCCTTAAATTGATAATACATCACTGCTGATCACTTTAGATTACATCATTCTTGACACTTCTCTGGTTTCCAGGGCAGGCTACCAGAAACTCTAAATTTACATTTCTTAGTTTTCTTAGTAAGCTTGCACCTGGCCAGGAAGCCATAACAATAAAATACATTATACATGTAAAACCTTGCAATTAACTCTGGTCTCAAAACAACAGAAGGGATTCCTCAGTCCAGACATTATGTCTCCAAGCTTTAAGATCAAACAGTCATACAATGCTTGACATATCAGCTTTCTTCCAGCAGAGTGCACTGTGGTTACATTTTTGAAGTTCAACATTTAACACAGCTTTCTTACATTTAAGAGGATAAGCCTGTGGATTATATTCATATTTACAATGGCATTTAATTATCTACAAAATTCTATCTAGCTAGGCTGGCAGCCTTCACATATCTTCACAACTTGTATAAGACTAATGTGCACTGATAGCATCACTCCTTGTGAGAGATTAATGTGCACTTATGGAATCACTCCTTGTGTGAGTTTAATGTGCACTGATAGCATCACTCCTTGTGTGAGATTAATGTGCACTGATAGCATCACTCCTTGTGTGAGATTAGTGTACACTGATAGCATCACAACTAGTGTGAGATTAATGTGCACTGATATCATCACTGCTTGTGTGAGATTAATGCATACTGATAGCATCACTACTTGTGTGAGATTAATGTGAACTGATAGTCTCACTCCTTGTGTGAGATTAATCTGCACTGACAGCATCACTCCTTGTGTGAGATTAATGCACAATGATAGCATAACTGCTTGTGTGAGATTAATGCATACTGATAGCAACACTACTTGCATGAGACTAATGTGCACTAATAGCATCACTCCTTGTGAGAGATTAATGTGCACATATGGAACCACTCCTTGTGTGAGTTTAATGCGCACTGATAGCATCACTCCTTGTGTGAGATTAATGTGCACTGATAGTATCCCTCCTTGTGTGAGATTAATGTGCACTGATAGCATCCCTCCTTGTGTGAGATTAATGTGCACTGATAGCATCCTTCCTTGTGTGAGATTAATGTGCACTGACAGCATCCCTCCTTGTGTGAGATTAATGTGCACTGATAGCATCACTCCTTGTGTGAGATTAATGTGCACTGACAGCATCCCTCCTTGTGTGAGATTAATGTGCACTGATAGCATCACTCCTTGTGTGAGATTAATATGTACTGATAGCATCAATCCTCCTTGTGTGAGATTACAAAGACCACAAGCAATATCAGAGGATCTGCAGTTAATAAATGGAAAATGAAATCTTACCTGAATAAACATGAAATATATACACAGTTACAAATAAGGTTAGAAAGGCAATAAAGAGCCTTAGATGACTAGCAGATATTTAATGTTAGGTGAAAGAAGAAGGGCAGAGGAAGAGGAGCAGGGAGGTAGGATGGGAGGGGGACAGAGGATAGAAATGTAATGTGATGAATGGTGGAGCAATAAGGATTTAAAAATCAAACTAAGTTTGTGATGTTTGAGATTAAATGCGTTGTTGCCTTCTGAACCAGACTATGACAGAAACATGATCTGCACTTAAGCGTTACAAAACCAGAGGTGGGTAAACTAAAGCTTTCTGAATGTATATCTGAAAATGTGTGGACTTGTGACTCTTTTCTATTAAATGTGCAGAAAAAGTTAATAACATTTGCAACTTCCTTCTTCCGACAAATACAGCAATTATGCATATGATATGAAAAGTATGTTTTATAGGCATGAGAACCAGCAAGTGTAATCATTCTGCCCTGTGATTACAAGATCAATGATTAGTCCTAAGTGTGGCAGCTAAAGAGAGGTAAATGTACAATCAGAAGATTCTTTAAGATGATAGCAAATGATGATCAAGTAAAAATTCAGTAGGCAAATGTATAACTCTGCTTACTTGCGTCTGTGGATTCTGTATTTAGAATATGTTAACAAAATGGCTTAGCAAACAAGTCAGAAGAAAACATTAAGAATTATCATCCTGCAGCTTATGACTTATGAGTACCCTTCACTGCCTGCAACATGTATGGAAATGCAACCAGTTTAGGACAGGGTCAGTAACTCAGTGCAAACCTAGTTAGAAAAAAAATTTAGATGTCAGAAGATGATTTCTTTCTTGTAAACCCTTTGCTCAAAGGTGTATTTTTTGTTTTCTAGTGCAGTTTCATACTCCTCGATATATTTAACTGTTAATAGAATTGATTAACTTATTTCTTATGTTAATTATCTTTACTTCTTTACTTTAAAAAATCTTGTGGTTGGTTATCTATTTGCTTTGTTAGCAAATGATAAGAATGTATTTAGTACTAAATTGTGCCAAGCTGTTGGCATCCATCTCTAGTTGGATAGACTGATCTGCTATGCAATATCACTTGTGTTTATAATTTTTTTAGGTCATTAAAAGAGTGAAACAGTAACCACAAGGTCTCCAGCCTGATAATCTGGGGTGGTTGCAGTTTACCACCTTGGGCCAAGGCAGACAGATAAACTATTGGAGAATATTACTAGTATTCATTGGAAATTAGTGTGTGTGTGTGTGTGTGTGTGTGTGTGTGTGTGTGTGTGTGTGTGTGTGTGTGTGTGTGCATCCAAATTTGCACATATGTGTATTCTTGTATGTGCATGAGTGAGTAAGGGCCAATGTTCAGCTACTGTGGGTAAGTAAACACTGGAAATGACTGAAACATACATAGAGGGTGAGAAAGTGGTTCAGAGAGCTAGATCAAAGGCTTTGCTTGGTGAAATGTAAAATGTGAAGCTGTTCATGGGTGTGGATGGTATAGAACTGTGAACTGGACAACACTGTATGTTTACTGTATGTATATGTGGCCAGGCTGCACTTAGGACGCTATTTAGAGATTTACATTTATACATTTAATTTACAAGTTAAACAGTTAAGTACTAGTAATGTAGCTCAGGAAACCATACTTTTAAATTGAAAATTCTTAGACTAAAGATAATTCACAGGTGGATAGCGGTGTAAGTACAAAAAGTCTAGATACCATCTACTGCCACTGTTTTACAGTGGTGGCAGTGGCGGATATTGTAATTCAACTTATTTAGCCTGCAAAACTGTTTTGTCACAGAAAATGCTTCTACCTCTACAACTCGAAGGTAAATATACAGATGTATAGATTGCACAGCAGTTATATTATTTTGTAGAGATAAATATTTTAGAAAACAGGCAGAAATGAACTCTAAAGAAGTTGCCAAGATGTCAGTTTCACAGCTTAAGAGAGTAAAACTAATGAAAATGCGCATGCCACCTTGTCCAAGGAGGACATGATAGCAGGCCTATATACTGATGGAATGCTGCAAACTAAATCTGGGTACAACCTGGCAGGTGCTGTGAGTGTGAACCACTCAGGGAAAGGGCAGCCCAAACCATCCCCAGATGACATTTAAGAGACAGGAGGTGAAGATTTAATCACTGGGGCTTGAAACAGCTGACAAAATAAAACAACCTGAGGTACAAAGTGAGAAAAAGCAAGATGAAGAAAGAGAGAGAGAAGCACTACCGTCATGACAGGGAGATGCTGACATTTTGCCAAAGACATGTGACTACTGGGGAGGGAGAAAGCCAAACCCAAGTTGCCTAGGCTAGTATGAAATTATTTCCACAGCTTATAAGGGATAATGACTTTGCTAGGCATTTGAACTGGTATGTAATCAACACCAAACTAACCAGGAGCACTGGCTGAGGTGTTAATTTTGTGAGTAAGACAATGTATGTTGTATCAAAATGAGTGCTGCAGATTTAATTATGATAAAGCTAAACAATGTGTATCTGAAGATTCTAAACTGACTCCTGAACTGTACAGGTCCAGTTACAACCTGTGTCCTCCACATCGGTGAAAAAACAAATACATACATACATACATGCATACATAAACTTCTACTTAAACTCAGACTTGCTCCACTGCAGCTGACAACCTCCCACATGAATACCTAAAGGTAGCTGATGATACCATTGCATACCCAGTCTCTACCCTCATCAATAGATCAATAGCTGAATCCTGTGTGCCCTCACTATGGAAAAAATCCTATATTATCCCTCTTCATAAAGGTGGCATCTTGTCTGAAGTCTCTAAATTCTAGCATATTGCAATATTATCACATCTTTCAAAAATTCTTGAAAAGTGAAATCATAAGAAACTTCTCCACTATATCCTGCAAGAATGGCTCTTAACATCTACCCAACATGTCTTCCATTCAACACAGTGAAACTAGTACCCTTCTATCATTCACTGACACTATAAACATATACCGGGACTCAGAAAACTTGTTTGTTCTTTATTTCTTGACCTGTCAAAATCTTTCATTCAGTTTGTCACCCTAAACTGCTGTATAAGCTATATCAACTCAGGCTCTCACCTTCTTCATTACTGTGGTTTAATAGCTATTTAACTGACAGGCTCCAGTCTGTAAAAAGGCACAATTCTCTCTCTCGTTCGCTCCATACCTGCAAGTCTCCACTGGTAAACCCCAAGGCACTATTCTTGGTCCCCCTCCTCTTTAATATCTTTGTCAAGGACCTCTACACCTCTGTAGGTCCAACCTCTTTTATACAATATGCTGATGGTTCTATGCTTATATGTGCATCTAATAACTTTCCTCATCTCTTCCATATCACAGAAGAAGTTTTTTGCTCAGTTGAAAAATGGCTCCATAATGCCCAGATACTACTCAACCCTTAAAAATCAAAGTTACTAATATTTTCCCCAAATCACGCATGCCTGATATAGCAAATTTCACAATCTTTTCATTAAACAAAACTGAAACTTAAGTAGTCTCCCATACAAAACTCCTTGGTGTAATTACAGATAACCTTAAATTTTACCTTCATGTTCAAAATAACATAAGAAAAATTAGGCATGCTCTACAGGCATAAAAACTTCCTTAACAACAAGACCAAAACCACTCTTGCCACTACCTACCTCCTCCCATCTCTCTCACACTGTGCACCAATCCTAACCAACCTTTAGACCAAGTTATAGGATCATAGGAGGTCACTAGGCTAATGGCCCTGGTGCCCTTACAGGCCTAGCCAAGAGTTTATCCCCAAAAAAGAAACCTCAGTCAGCACCTTTTTCCCCCTGTCAATGAGTGACACAGGTGGGACCCCTAGGACAAATTTGTGGTTTCCCATCCACTCATCAAGATAGTGCTTGAAGAGGGTCAGCAAGGTACTCTCTTTGACAGAAAGGCTTTACTGAAACCAACAACTGGTGTCAGAACCATGGCCTTAAGCTCAATGCCAAAAATGTGTCATCTCCTTTGGGAAAAACTTGGTTCCTATGAATTATCACATCGATGGTAGTCCACTGAACACAGAAGGTGTTATAAGAGATCTGGGAACACAGGTTGATAGCAGCCTCTATTTTGATCACCACATTGCCAGTGTGGTCAGAAAGTCCTTCTATGTGGCATACCTCATTACTAAGGGTTTTGCATCCAGGAAGAAAGAGGTCATTGTCTCCTGTACTTTTTCCTCATTAGGCCAGTCATTGAGTACAATGCCCCATTTGGCATGCACCGCACTAAACACCTGCAACAACTGCAGAGGCCACAAAAGTACCTCACAAAGAGGATCCTAGGCCTTAAACATTTGCTCTATATAACAAGACTCAAAAAATTCCAACTATTCTCTGTCTCATATCGCCTACTTAGAGACGATCTCTGCTTGACTTACAAAGCCATGTCTGACCCAGCTCTGTTAGAAATGCTACATCTAAAGAAATCCCAATCTCTCCACACCACACACTCCAGAGACCTCAACCTCATTACCACAATCAACAGAACATACTGGAGGACATGTTCATAACCCAGAGACTGCCCATGCTATAGAACAGACTGCCCATACATGTCAAGCAGAGCACCTCACTGGCCATCTTTAAGAGAAATCTTGATGAGTGGATGGGAAATAGAAAATTCACCCCAGGGATCACTCCAGTGGCTTTCCTCGACAGATGCACTGGGAACTAAGGTCAGGTGGCACTATGCCAGGGTAATATGGGTTAGGCTTGTAAAGGCTACAGGGCCATCAGCCTAGTACACACCTATGAACCTATGATCATGTATGGGAAGTCTATATCAGAGATGAGGCAGCCTCTGGGAGACAAACCTGTCTCTCCAGCAGGTTTTGTTAAAATTGCATATTAGAGTTAGGCCTTTTGAGCAGGTAATGTGTGAGGAGTTAGACTTATGGATATGGAGCATCTTTAGTAGGACAGGGTCCAATATTGCCTTGTAGGCAAGACACAGATCACCTCTGAGCAATCTGTACAATATTGAGTAGAGTGGCAGAGATTTGAGCCTGTCTGCATAGGAGAAGTGTTGGAGGCCATGGATTCTCTTTGTGAGGCATTTCTGTGGCCTTTCCAGTTAGTGCAGGTGTTTGAAGAGGTACGTACCAAATGGGGTGATATACTCAATTATTGGTCTAATGAGGTAGGAGTACAGAGAGGTAATAACCTCCTTTTTTCTGGATGTAGTCCCTTTACTTATGAGATGAACTAAGTAAAAGGCTTTTCTGACTACTGCCACTGTATGATGCCTAGTACACATCTATGAACCTATGAACTTAAGGCCATGACTTTGGCACCAGTCATTTGTTGCTGTGGTACCCTCTTGCAGTATGTTAACATCATTTGGGGAGTCAATGATAGCACCCAACTTACATTCATCCACAAACTTGGTCAGCCACAGGCTTTTTGTCTTTGCCTGAACCTCTGAGAAGTAGATGCCAAACAGTAGAGGTCCCAGGACAGATCCCTGGGGAACACCACTAATGACAGGTCTGCTGTCAGAGGTGGAGGCACCTATTTTGACCTTGTGGGTCCTATTGGTGATCCAGTTGGCCACCCACCTGAGGAGATAGGGATTTACGCCAAGTTGTGATAGCTTTTTGATGATGCCTGAGTGGGGCATTGTGTCAAAGGACTTGGCCAAGTCAAGGTAAGCTGTATGTACTGACTTTTCCTCATCCAGGGCCTTGGTGACAGTCTCAAAGAAATCAACCAGATTCAACAGGCAAGATCTGCCCTTGACAAATCCAAACTGGGTGGGGTCAAGTGCTTAGAGATTGCCTATGTCCTTGTTTATGCAATCCATAATAATATGCTCCATGGCTTTACAGATCAGACTTGTCAAGCTAATGGGACAATAGTTTCCAGGGTCAGTAGTGGCACCACCTTTGTCCAAGGGGATAACAATGACAGTTTTCCACTCTGCTGGAATGAAGCCTGTACTTAGGCTGTGGTGGAATAGGATGCTCAATGGCAAAGCCAATTCTTGCTGGAGATGGTGCAGAATACAGCCTGGGATACTATCAGGTCTCATGAAAGCTGTGTTCTTTGCCTTGGATAGGGCTTTTAACACTTGATCTATGGAGATGTGAGGTGTGGGAGAAGTATCAGGGATGTCAAATGGGCCTTTGGGGGGACATGGGGGGGGATTTATGCTGAACCTATCTGCTAGCAGGTTGGTGGTCAACAGGATCAGTGTAAGTGATACCATTAAGTTCTAATTGTGGTTTCCTTTTTGTTTCAGATGCTAGTTTCAATTCATAATTGGCTTTGAAGGTTTTTACTAGTGATCTAATTTGCTTGTTGAGGCTAAGGAGGGAGTTTTTCCAATTTGGAATTTGTTCCTTTTTACCCTTGGATAACAGTTTCTTCCTTTTGTTGTAATGCCTGTTGAGAGAGGATGCCCACCAGATAGGTTTGTGTTTCCTTGAGGGGTGGGTTTTCACTCTGTTGGGTATGGTTAAGTCCATGCAGTTGTACAGGTGCTTGTATACTGCACTAGCATACTGTTCGGCATAGTTGTCTGCAACCTTTGAGGGAGGCGGTGGTGTGAAGCTACTGATACACTGCCTTAGGAGGTTTTAGTCAGCTTTTGAAAAGTTTTTTAGCCTGGTTATGGCTGGGGTGGGGTGGGATAGAAACTTCAAATGAGACAGACCGATGAGCTGATCTCACCAAGGAAGAACACACTATGGGAGTGGTGCAGTGGTCCCCCATGTTGGTGAGAACCAAGTCTAGAATGTTATCTCCCCTTGTAGGAGATGAGATGAGCTGGTCTAATGCATTAGAATTGATGAAGTTAAGGAATTGCTGAGCTGAGTGAATGTATTATTGCAGGAATATGTCACCCAGTCTATGGTGGGGTAGTTGAAGTCACCAAGGATCAGGGTGTTAGAGGTTACCTTGATGGAGTGAAGTAGGTCCAGGTAGGAGGAGTGGGTGTCCTGAGTCATGGAGGGGGGTCCATAGCTGGCTATAACTTGGATGAGTATCTTGCCAACTGTCAGTTGCACCTGGAGTAATTCCAGTGTGTCATGCTGGCAAACAAGTCTGGAGGTATGCCTGTTCTTAATGAAGATAGATACTCCAGCACCCTTAGCCTTACTGACCTCATTTTGGGGTCAGAATGTGTGGAATGAGGTACAGCCTGATAAGATTGGGGTGCCCTCCACAGGCCTGAACCAAGTTTCCATGACTGCAAAGATGTCAGCATCTTCCAGTGTGAGGAAAGCCTCCAGTGAGTGCATTTTCAGGTTAAGGCTCCTAGTGTTAAGCAGCATGACCTTATGTTTTAAGATTTGTCTTTGGGACATTGCCTAAAAAAGCACAATGGTAGAAGCAAGAGCTCTGGCCAGGATCTGGAATCTCAGGGTTGACAAGTGCAAGTCATTTCTGGCAAAGCAGTGAGGCCTGTCAACCATGTCATCCCAGGCAGACAGATACTGGATCCCCTTGGAAAGACACCAGAAACTAAGCCAATTGTTGACGTCAATTATTTTTTGCTGGTATTGTGGTATCATTCTTAGTGAAGGTAGGATGCTACTTAGGGATAAGGTCATACCTGCCTGGGACACATACTCTGAGAGCTCAATCATATTTCTCTTCATATAGTCCACAGTGGTATGTCTCAAGTCATTCACACGAACATGGACAATGACAGAGTCATACTTGGACCTGTTTTGGAGAGACTTAAGTGCGTTTGTGATGTGGTGGATTCTGGCACCTGACAGACAAATGACTGTGACCTTCTGCTTATCGAGCCTGGTGAGGGGGACATCAGTGTGTCTCACTATTGAGTCACCAATGACTAGCATGTTTGGTTTACTGTTATGCCTTATGGGATGTGTTTGTGAGACACTGGTGTGCTGTCTGCTGTGTGTGATGTGTTTGGTGTTGTGTTTGGAATGTTTGTGAGTGTGCTTGGAGGTCTGTGTTGTTGTAAGTTTTTATTGAGGACATCTGCATAGGTGTGTGTGTTTGTTGTGCTTGGCTGTGTGATGTTGGTGGTGTGGTGTTTGTGCTGGCAATCTCATCTTTGTCAGGAGTACGAACTGTGGCACGAGATGGCATGCATTCCTGGTTATTGGTGTAGATAAGTAAATAAGCTGGAGGTGAGCTATAATAAGGTTGCAAAATTTGCCACCAACAAACAATGCCGCAGCCACCGCTGTATTGTCCTTAAGGCTTTTAACTTTAAGTTACATAATACTTATCTCCACACACAACATTATTCCCAAAGTCGATAACTGCCCTGCCTTTTCTCCTATTCTCCATTCCTGTCACCCTAACAGACTACTTTGATATAATGAGCAACATCTTCTCAGCATATACAAACCCCACAAATCCACTGGCCAAAGTCTCTACTCAAACTTTGTTGCTAAAAAATGAAAGTCTATCCCTCTGCAAATTAGATCTACTTGTAACCTCTCCAGCTTCAAACAACTACTAAAAGACCACCTAAATAAAACCTGGATCTGCTCCTGCACTATCCCAGGCTGTACTAGTCCCTCCCTCCTTCAACCATCAGCATACTTTGACTAAGTGTGGTGTTTGTGCTGGCAATCTCATCTTTGAGAAAAGGAGTTAGTAAAATCTATTTCTTAGACAGAGAACAAATATATTTTGCCTAGGCTATAATATCTAGTCATCTCTGCTCCAAAGAGTGTACTCATTGCTTAATGTCATCTTTAGAAACTAATTTGTGAATACTTTTCTACTGACAGTATTCTTTTTCTACTTATTATAGCTGTCCAAATATATGCACTATGTATGTATAGGTTCACATTATGAACCGAAGCTGAAGTTTTACTTAATTAATATGTCATTCTTCTGTAGGAGGCTTTTTAATAAGTTCATTTAAGTATAACCATATTATGTCAATTTGGGGCTTTTATTCCCAGGCCTCCCCTAAAAATGGGATAGTATCCCGTTTAGACTTTTCCAGAAAACAAATGTCAAATAAATAAATGCAGAAAGAAATTTACAGAACATAGAAGAAAGACAGATAGTAATGTGAGTGACTATATTTCAGAACGAGCACTTCCTTTTATAGGCGAGTGGGTAGATGTCAGGTCACTACATCTAAAAGGCTAGCAGATCTTTTTCTGAGATAGGAAGTACTTGGCACTCTGTCAGAGGGCATGATAATCTGGTTTGATAATCCTGCTGAAGAGATGAGGAGGAAGGGGGTCATCTAACCAGTACATCACAACTGTACACAAAGGGGATACCCAGTATGATGTATGAGCATAAGGGTAACTATGGGACAGTCTAAGCCATGACAGCAAAATTCACAGGGAAAGGGGGAAGCCACCAGTTTTAGTACATGCCCACACCTTGGGTTCAAATATTTTCAGGAGAACCAAAGCAGGCATGGATGGTACTAATGTCCACTGAGGCAAAGTGTCAAACATAAAGCAAGCAGGAGAAGCACAATGACTGTGGTGTGTTGTCTGGAGATGACCGTTGCACCTTCCTCATGAAAGGGGAAGAGACCATTGCCAACAGGGAAAAAAACATCAGACATAACAATTCGTAAGCCTGCTGTGATTAAAAGGTATCAATACTTGCCAGACAGCTCACCGCAACTAGGGTCTTGGAAGGGACACCTTTTCAAGTACCACTTATATTGGAATGGGAAAGAGGGCAAGCAGACAAGTAGGTGGCAGTGTTCAAAGATATCTCAGTGGATGTTTTAATAGGAAATTATTTCAGTAATTCAGTACATATCATTACACACCACCAGGCAAGAAGCCATGCACAAGGGAGGCCACAGAAGAGACCCCAGCCACTGCCAACACCTTCAGCCAAGATTAGGGATGAAGCTATTTTTTGGGGTGGGGCTAGTTAGTGGCAGCAAGCATGAATCCAAGCCCACAGCTGTTGAAAGGTACCAAGCTTCCCTTGGTAGGAGCTACGCAAAGGTGTGAGGTGATAAAAGAATGATTCAATTTAAAGCACAACTAGATAAAGAAATCAGACTTCCTTTGGAAGAAGAGCTGATGAGGATCAGAAAGAAGGAGCTGACAGGCTCACCTGTTAAGCCATGCTTGATAGACCTTGAGCAAGGTAGCCAAGGATGTTTTTGATCCTCAGGGGCAGGGAAAGCCCATATTCTGGAAAAAAAGGCTATTGTACACAGAATAGATTCTTGTACAAGGGCAAGAAGAAGTGATACAGCAGTTAGCATTACCAAAGGTCTACTGAAGGGCACTAATGTTCACAGCCCATGCTATGTCTTTATGAGATCATATGGGCAGAAATCATGCAAGAAAAAAGGTTATGCAGAATTCTGATTGACTGGATACTACAAGATAGCAGTGCAAGAGGGTTGGCAGGGCAAGAGGTAAAGCCAAAGCTGCTTTGATACCTTTTCATTTCAGAGAGAGGCTAAGGGCATTGTGGAGACTTCTTAGTCCACAACTAAAAGTTACATTCTATTAGTGATGCTTTTAGATACCATGAAGTGGAAGTTTTGCTCTCTGTTAAGACAACAGAACTGTTAAACGGTGTGTTAGAAGTTTTCAGCAGGGTGGGCTTCTCAGGAGAAATAGTGGCAGATAGGGGTACCAATTTTATGTCAGACCTGCTTGGCCTATTTATGAAAGCATTATGAGGTAAGGCATTTAAAGACTATAATTTTACATCCACAGACCAGAGCTCTGTTGGGAAAGATTTAACTCTAAATTAAAAATCATGTTGAGAGCATTCACAGGCCACTTGAAGCAGGAATGAGAAAGGTAACTGCTCCACTTCCTTTTTGTGTACAGCCAAAAAGATGTCCCTGGAATCCAAAGGATTTTCCCCTTTTAGTTAATGTATGACTACAGTGTAAGGTGGGCCTTGGATTTAATTTGTCTTGAATGGTACGGTGATTGTTAGTATCACAAGGAATTCATTATGGCACATATCCCAAACTTCAGGATGAGACTTAAGGAGCTACTGCAGTCAGTACAACGGCACCTTGCAAGAACATGAGCAGAAAAGGGCTGGTATAACTGAACAACCAGGGCCAAAAGAGTATTCTTTTCAGCAGAAAGTGATGGTACTTATTTCTTTCAGACACAATAAACTTCAGGCAGCCTGGAAGGGTCTATTTACTATTGCAAGAGTGATAAGTGAAGATAACTACATGGTTAAATTGTCAGACAGGAAGCAGAAACGCAAACTCTACAATGTTAACATAATGACTCCCTGCCATGATAGAAAGACAGTGCAGTAAGTAGAACAGGGAATCGGAGGGGGGGGGGTATCTTCCAGTAAAACTTTTCAGTGATGATATGTCTGTCACCTCAGTGGATAAGGTAGCCTTTTCACAATATCCATGTCTTACATTAGTTTAGGAGATTCAAGCAATTCAACAAGAGTTTGGGGACATATTTACTGATAAACCAGGGGTACCTCCACAGGAGCATAATGTGGACACAGGGTCTCAATGGCATATTAAACCGGCCCCTTATAGGGTGCATGAGGAGGTTTATCAAACCCTGAAGGAGGGGAACTACAGGAGATGTTGGATCTTGGGGTAATCCAGGAGTCCAACAAACCTTAGGTTTCACAGGTGGTACTGTTGTCAAAGAAAGAAATATTACCAGGTTTTGTGTAGACAATAGGAAACTGAATAATCACACAGAGTCAGATACGTATCCTTTCCCCAGGGAAGATGCAACCTTTCAGGAGTTGGGTGGGGTTAAGTAACTACTATTGGCCTGACTAAGGTTTACTGGCAGCCCGCATTTGCAATTGCAGCAAGACAGAAGTAAGATTTTTTGACCCCCTTTTGGGTTTTATCGGTTCACCAAAATTTCCTTTGGGATAATGAACATCCCAGCAACCTTCCGTAGACTTAGCAGGAGATGTGGACTATGGTCTTGCTTACATAGATAGCACTGCTAACTACTGCCAGCCCTGGTAAGAACATGTTAAATATAAAAATAAAAGGAAAACCACAAGTAATGGTGAAGCACTGTGTCACACAAAAAACACTTTAATCCACTGGTTTAGCACTTTCAACCCAAAAACTAGGCCTTCATCAGAACAAACTGCTAAAAAACTGTCCCATTTTTATACCATCATCAGTACACATCAAACCAATCAGATCTCAGTTTTCTTAAAACTTAATATAAAAATATATATATATATATATATATATATATATATATATATATATATATATATATATGTATAAAATACATCCTAAATAATGCATTCATTTTTAACAAGCATATAAACTATTTACATTTCATCTGCTAATAAAAATTGTATCCCCTTCACATAATCAGAATTCACTATGACCATTGAACCCCCTTTGTCTGCACGCATAACCCTGATAGAATTGTCTAAGGCATCAACTTTAAACTGTATTTGCCTTAGAACATCTTCAATTTCTTTTGGTAAGGCAGCCAGACTGAGTTTATCTATAAGTCCATCGATCCACTTGGCAAGCTTATGCTCCTCTTCTTCATGGTGCTCCTTAAGTACTTTAAGAAATGACAAACCTGTGTCTTCACAGATCTTTTGCCATTTGTTAAGAAAGGTGTTGCTAAAAATGCCATTGGGAGTATTATGCACCTACAGACCCTTAGGGACCTGTTTTATACCCAGACTGTATTTCAAAAAAGCAATGTCCCACTGAAGTTTTTTTATATTTTAAAAGGGAAGCTTCTAAGTTCTTAAACAACCATTCCTTGTTAAGAATGACTCTGGGCATGGAGTCTGATACTCCTGAAATGTCCTCTGTCTCTATGGTAATAACTGCTGGTGCTTCCATTAAATCATTGACCATACCTCTCCAGAAACAATTCTGTTCATCTGGATGGTACGTCAACTCCAAACCTACCTTTGTGGTATACATGGCAAAATGCTTCACCTGTTTTTCATTTTATAATGGGAAGACCAATAGGCAACTTAAAAACAGGATGTATGAACATTATTATGCCATTAGAAAGAGATATGGACAATGCTCTTTATAAGCACACATTAAACTGTGTGGGTAACAATGACAGAGTTAAGTTTCTTTTCACAGTTATAGATCATGTTCCAGTGGATTTCAATTGAGACAGAGATGAGAAACTAGATTTTAGAGAGTTCAAATGGCAGGTTTCTTTTGGATGCATGCAGGGCACCAGGGCTTAACAATGGTGTCAACTATAAAGCTGTGTTGAAAAGAAAAGCCTATTATAATAAATGTAAATAGTTTATATGCTTGTTAAAAATGAATGCATTATTTAGGATGTATTTTATACACATATATATTTTTTATATTAAGTTTTAAGAAAACTGAGATCTGATTGGTTTGATGTGTACTAATGATGCTATAAAAATGGACAGTTTTTAACAGTTTGTTCTGATGAAGGCCTAATTTTTGGGCTGAAAGCACTAAACCAGTGGATTAAAGTCTTTTTGTGTGACACAGTGCTTCACCATTACTTGTGTTTTTTCTTTTAATTTTACAAAGTTACACAAGGTGTGAGACATGTTTGCAGTTTTTTTTCTTGAACATGTTAAATATGTTAGGAAAGTGCTGGACTAAAAATGAAAAGGTTAACTATTTGGGGCAGCAACTATCAAAAGTGCCTTTTTAGGTCATACAATGGGTTATATTGGGAAGGTTCAAACAGAGCCCACCAAAGTGGATATGGCCTATGCCTGCAAATAAGAAGCAGGTAAGAGCATTCCTAGGCTATGCTATATGTATATATATATATATATATATATGTGTGTGTGTGTGTGTGTGTGTATATGTATATATATATATATATATATATATATATATATATATATATATATATATATATATATATATATATATATATATATATATATATATATATATATATAATTTATACAAAATCTGTCCCCAACTGTAGTACAGTTGAAACTTCCCTTATAGACCTTAACAGAGAGACTAGACCAGATAAAACTGTCTGGGCTACAGCCTGCAAGCATGGATTATGAATGCTTAAAGATGCCTTGAGTGATCTGCCTGTGCTAGCTATTCCTGACAGCAACAATCAAGAATTCATTACATAGGTAGATGTTTCAGACCACAAAGAGGGTCTGTACATAGCCATGTATCCTTATAGGAAGAACAGCAGCCCATAGTGCATCTCACCCACAAACTTCAGTCAAGGGAGAACCCATATGCAGCTGTTGAAAGGGGGAATTTGGGCATAGTCTGGTCTCTACAAAAGCCACTTGTATGTCAAAATGTTGACTGTCCTTATAGACAACCATTTAAAGTGGTTATAAATGGCAACCAGGTAAAGCAGAAAGATTCTTAGATTGAGTTTAATATTACAGTCCTATAATATGACTATCCAGCACAGAAATGGTATTGCTTATGCCAATGTAGATGGTCTAATAAGAAAGGTAACAGGATAGTGTGTACCAAAAGAGCGCCCCCATCTCAAGCATCACTGTTTGGGGGTGTCATAAGAAAACTTACATGAGATCTAGATGGGGAGAAGATGCAATGTTTGAGAATACAAATGCCACTAGTGTCCACGCCTGAATGTAAGAAATATGTGAGCTGCATGTAACCTGCAGCAGAATGTAAGAAATATGTGAGCTGCATGTAAGTCTTAAGATACCTGCAGCAGGTAAACTAAAATGTGACTGTGGACCTTCAATACAGTAATCATGATCAGAGACTTTACTCGCACATATAAAGATGGTGCACATTTGGTTTCATTTCCATGTCTGTTAGAATGGTGGTCACCAACCTTTTTTGCACCAAAAACCGGTATCAATGTAAGACAATTTTCCACGGACCGGCCATCTAGCGGCATGCATAATAAAGTCTTTATTTATTTATTTACTTAGTTATTTTGTTATTTATTTGACATTTGTTTAATGAGGAGGCCAGACCCAGGGAGAAAAGCTCCAAAGTACAATAAAAAGACAATTGGCAATAATTACCAAAAAAAAAAGTGTACAATCTGCTTAACAGCATAACATTGATCTACTACGGTTGAAAGGTAAGCAAACCTAATGGCAACCTTTCTGATTTTGTTTATAAGAGCAATATTTAACATCTGTCATTATTTGGATCTGTCCAGCATACCTCCTAACTGTACAGATTTTCACAAAATGTCCAGAGTTTTGCCTCATATTTTTGATCTTTTTCTCCTAAAGTTGTCATTTTTTGGCAAATAACTGGCAGATCATTGAGGCTAAAGTCAGAAAATAATGAGACAGTTGAACTTCATACTTCATACCCTTCAGAAAATTCATGCTAAAGCAAAACCTGTATTTCTATCAACTTGCAAAGTTTGTAAGAGGTATGGGTCCCTATTTCGGGCCTTTGTCCCCCCATTATTTTTGGCTTTGTCCAGATTTCTTGATCTAAGTAAGAGGTTGAGAGGTGTGTGTGTGTGTGTGAGTGACAGAGAGAGGGAGGGAGAGAGAGAGAGAGAAAGAGAGTGAAGAGTTGGTGTGATCGCTGCAGCAGCAGCAATGAGGTTTGTGTACCTGTCGTCCATACCACACACACACACACACACACACACACACACACACACACACACACACACACACACACACACACACACACACACACACACACACACACACACACACATCGCTCTTACTCTTTTCCGATCTCTCACACAGTCATAGTCACTCCCTCATTCATACCTGCATTCACTCACACATCACTCTTACTCTCTCCCGCTCAAACACACTCAGTCACATTCTCATTCATACCTGCATTCATTCATTCACACATTGCTCTCACTCTCCCAGTCTCACACATACACACACACACACACACACACAGCCACTTCCTCATTCATACCTGCATTCATTCACACACCCACTTATGCATTCATTCATACATCGCTCTCACTCTCCTAATCTCATACCCACATGCCACACACCCACTTATGCATTCATTCATACATCGCTCTCACTCTCCCGATCTCACACCCACATGCCACACACCCACTTATGCATTCATTCATACATCGCTCTCACTCTTCCAATCTCACACACACACACACACACACACACACACACACACACACACACACACACACACATACGCAGACACTTCTTCATTCATTCACACATTCATTCACACATGACTCTCACTATTCCGATCTCACACACACACACTCACAGACACTTCTTCATTCATTCACACATTCATTCACACATCGCTCTCACTCTTCCGATCTCACACACACACACAGCCACTTCCTCATTCATACCTGCATTTATTCGCACATTGCTCTCACTCTCCTGATCTCTCACATGCACGCACACACACACACACACACACACACACACACACACACACACACACACACACACACACACACACACACACACACACAGACTCTTTTGCTTTCATGCACGCATTCACTCACACACAGACAGACACATACACACTAATACAGGCATTCACTTACCTTACCTGATGGCCTGGTTCCATGTGCTCCACGGACTGGTACTGGTCCATGGCCCAGTGGTTGGGGAATGCTGTGTTAGAATGTCATCTGTAAGAGTATACCAGGCTGTCATGGTACTACGATCAGAACAAAATCCATGTTGGTTCCTATATAACAGAGTATTTCTTTAAGTAGGTGGAAAACTAAAAGAAAACTAATTTTTCAAAAGATTTAGCTAACATTTGAAGTACAGAGATAATACATACATGTGTCTGTGTGGTTTTCAAATGTACAGTTTACAAGAGTTCAGAGAATGGGCAAACTCTACACCTTCACCTTAACTGGGAAATGAACACTGTCCAGCAGGATGTTGATGTAGAGCTAATGCTTACTCAAAACAAGTTCACCTTTTCATGGCAAAATTTTAAGTTGCTGTGAAGCTGGGTCATTAAAAAGGCAAAGCGACACCAATTTTTTATGGTTGATAAACACTGCTTCGCTGTGTATTGCACAGAAAAGAACACAGAACAGACAGGCTGTGCTGAAATTTAACTGACATCACTGAATAAATAGGAATGATTTATATAAATATGACATTGAGATGCATTTATAGCATGCAGCTGTAATCATTGCCAAATTCACACATTAGCTGAAAAGTGTTTCATGCCTCATGGACGTCCACATCCTTATTGCACTGATCAAATTATTTCAGATGATGTCATAAGAAATGGCAACGCTAACATTCTCATGGAAACAAACTATGAAAACTCTCTAATAAAGGATATTTGATTTAAATGTGCTTTATTGCAGAAGTCTCTGATATGTTTGTCTTCCCTCTTGTTTCATTCTGTTACCCCTATTGTAACTTTCTAATGTATTAATTTATTGGTTTTATTTTCCTTGTGCTGAAATAAGAAATCTCATTCTGGGGTGGGGGTAAGATGGTGGCTTGAGAGAAGCATATTTTAGTTGCTTCTGTACTACTTAGGAAAATTTTGACAGGAATTTACAATCAAAGTTGATCCAGTTTGTTTAAAGTAAAGGGAAATAATGCCCTTATTTTGCAGATTATCTTATGGAAAATTTTACATAGATGTTAATGTGTTTATGCTTGCATATAATATTTTAGTAAAAATATTTAGCAAAAATTCTACATAGTTCATTTATCATTGAACATAGAATTGAAATTATATACAGAAAGGAAAGAAAGAATTGTTTGGAGTTGCAAATCTTTAATCAAAGCACATTGGCAGCACATGGTTTATCTCTGTGTTTCTACAACCTTTTTGAGAAAACTGTTCAATGTTTCTTGCTTCTCTAATAAATTTATATTAGCTAAACAGTTGGTGGTGTGTAATGCTGCAGGTCACTGATGTGTACCCAAGCCACAATTCCCACTTCTGTTGAGCTTATTAACAATAGCCAGGAACATTATTGCAAAGAACTGGAAAAATTAAGTTACTCCATTTGCAAAATGAATAAATACTGTCACTGTTGTGTGAAAATGTCTACAACTAAGATGAACACAAACAAATAACTACAAAGTGTACTTACTGGATAAAATTTAACTTATTAATAGAGAAAGTTAATCTATATATTGTTAGTAATGTATAGGGTTCACAGGTTGATAGGAGGTTACTAGGCTATTGGCCCTAGGGCCTTTATAAGCCTAGCCATGTTATACCCTTGTTTCTTTATTGATCAAGTTGTAAGGTCTATATCTACAGCATGAGTTTGTGATCAGCACTAACTGCCCTTATCCAAGAGGGACATAGGTGACACCCCTGGGGTAAATTTACGGTCTCCCATCTGGTTGTCTAAGTTATGCATAAACAGGGTCATTGAGGTGACTGTTTTACATGAACTGGAAGTTTGTTTCAGAGAAGTGACAATCTCTGGGTGACACATCTGTCTGCAGCATGTCCTGTTAATGTCACAGGTTGGGGTAAGATCCCTAGAGTATGTGAATCTTGTCCCATTTGACTTGCACATGTGCAGCATTTCCATTAGGGCAGGGTCTGAGACTGCTCTGTAGGCAAAGCACAAGTCGTCTCTTAGCAGCCTCTAAGATACAGTTTACAGTGACAGGGCCTTCAGTCTGTCCATGCAGGTCATGTGTTGAAGGCCCTGAATTTTCTTGGTGAGAAACCTCTGAGGTCTCTCCAGCTGCAGCACGTGTCTGGTGAGCTTTGTAGTTTATTAGTAGTCTGATGAGGGATGAGTACAGGGAAGTTATAACATCCTTAGCTCCGGATGCAATGTACTTACTTATGAGATGTGCAACATATAAGGCCTGATTTACTACTGTAGACACATGGTGACTGAAGTTAAGGTTGCTATCAGCCTACGTTCCCAAATATCTCACCACAGGGTTTCAGCTAAGGGGGGGGGGTACTGTTAATACTGTAATTTTCAGGACTTCGCCTTTGCCAAAAGGGGATGATAATGTATTAGTTTGCATTTAGTTTAAGTCTGTGGCTTTGGCACCAATCATTTGTCTGTGTAAGCCATTTTTGTAGTATGTCAACATTGTTGGGGGGACTAATGATTGCACCCAGTTTGTCGGTGAACATGTTAAGCCACAGGCCAACTATTTTCACCTGGACTTCTGAGAAATAGATTCCGAACAGTAGGGGACCCAACACAGATCCTTGTCGTTCACCACTGGTAACTGGTCTACTGGTAGAGGTGTAATCCCAACTTTGACTCTACGTGTTCTGTCTTTGAGCCAGTTGGCGACCCATCTAGTGACATATGGTTTAATTCCTAGCTGGATGAGTTTCTCAATGATGCCTGAGTGGGGAACTGTGCCAAAAGCCTTGGCTAAGTCAAAATAGGCTGTATGTACTGTTTTTGCCTCCACCCAGGGCTTTGGTGACATTTCGACACTTGTATAAACAGTTACTTGATTTAGTTTAGTGTGTCTGTTCTTATATATAGTATTTAAATAAAATATTTAAAAAGAAGAATCTCATTCCTCGGCCTTACTGCTTTTTTTTTTGTCTTTTCTTTTGTAATTGTGCCTATTGTTTGAAAACTAAGGATATAAAACTAAACATTTTTCTTTTTTTTTGCAGGTCCGCAAAAGGTACCTAGAAAACCCAACAGATCCTATCCACGTGCTAAACCTCTTTCATAAAGAAGGCTCCAATATGAGAAAAAGGATACTGTTTTGGAAATGGCAAGTGAGAGGTCCAAGATTTGAAAGAACTGTAGCAGCTCCTGAGGCACTCTAAAACTCCTAATGCTTCTCTCTGAACCTTTAAATGGCTACAGCTATATTCATCATTATGCACATACAAAAAATATTATGGGGAAATGAGTTAAGCTTTCAACAATTAGAGCCACTAATATGTTGGATACAATGACACTCTCTTTTTCAGGACCAGGTTGTAACAATTAACTCCAGATTTTTTTTATAAGGTGTATGATTTTGGTAAAAGTTCTCATCTCAAGCAAATTTCTAAATGCATATTTGCTGTATATTGCTATTGTGACAATTTCAATTATTTTGTTTGTGGATTTCTTGTTGAAAACATGTATTACAACAAAAATGTGTATGTATAATATAGCTTGAGTGTAACAATTTGAATTATTTGCTGTAAATGATATACTAAGATATTTTTACAGGAGTGGGTCTGAGTACCAAAATAAAGGAAATACCCTATGTTCTTAAAATGAGATGTGGTCTCGTAGGAGTTGTATCAACATCAGAAAAATGACACACACACATGCTGTGGAAGATTCCAGTGGGTTACAGTGAAATTATATACCCAAAAAGTTGTCATCTGAAAGTTTCAGTCTTGACATACCATCTTTTTACAAGCATCTTTTGCAGAGGACTAAGACTATCAGATGCTAATAAACTTTATCCCAGTCGGTTGATTGATTCCTTCTGTTGCTTAACTAGGCAGTACTCCTTGATTACCCCTGTAAAGCAACCTGTGTCAAGTGGGTTTACCTAGTTAAAATGGATAAAATAAGTAAACATTTTGTAATATTGTAAAACTTCAATTACATTCCAGGTGCTTTTACTTTGTAAATTACTTATGACTGTTAGTGAGACTTTCTTACAACCAAATGATAATTTAGGACATGGGTTGGAAGCATTTTCACTGCAGGAGGCTATTTATATTAATAATGAATTATTCTATGTTAATAATTATTTCAAGGTTACTTATATTAGTAATACATTTTCCAGGTCTATAACTCAGTGGGCCTTGAAAAACCTAAGGCTGCTTGTATGTAAGACACTAAACATGTACACTACATGAAGCACTGCCTTGTATCATTCAGTTACAAAGTACCCAAAACAATGAAACCCCCCATCTTCACTTACAGCATGTGTCATTCTCTGTTCCCAGAAAGAATGCTCATACACAAGCTTGGCAGTGGTATCTAAAAATAAATGAATAAATAAAAACAGAACACATTAAACAAAACAAAAACATTAACTTAAATCAAAGACACAATATCCTAACCATGGCACAGAATAATGAGGTAGTGTGCCTGGCATTATGCATGTCTCCTTGTCCTGACCAGGCAACAAATGTGAGTCAGCTGTGGAAGGGATGGCTAAGACCCTCCTCAAGACTTGAAACTGGCCTGATCCCTACTGTCTAGATTTCTCAAGATTGGGAATGGATGGGCTGATAGAAAAAAAAGGCTATATGGCTCTAAGCCAACCCGGAATGTCATTGACAGAATGAATAGGCCAATATGGTGTACACAGAGGGGCTTAGGGTGAGAAGAGGGAAAGCAATAATCAGCATTATATCTCATGGACTGATATAATTTGTCAACCATCACTCAAGATATTTGTTATACATTCATAGCTATAAAGGAAAGCAGATCTCTGGAAATGCCAGCTATATGTAAAAAAATGTCCAGACACCAAGAAACTATGTGCACATGTGATACATGGAGCCCACAAGATGCATGCACAGAGGCTCAGTACATTACCTGTCAAATAATATAGTATTGATTCTCTAACCTAAGTTGAAAAAAGGACAAATAACAAGTAAATCAAAATGGATCAGACTGCTCAAATCATCATGGATGTCATCAGGTGAAACATAGTACTACTGTGAGGGTTGAAATTAAGCTAAATCTTCTACAACTGGACCATACAAACTGTCTAAACCAAATGTTTATCCACAATTTTAGCATGAAAACAACGGCCCAGAAAGTCAGCTTATCACCTGTGAAGCTGTTATTCATCTCAAGGCCATTTGAGCTCCAGCAAATGATGCACAAATGCTACCTATAGAAAAGACAGCACAGTGTATGAAGGGTCTGCTCTACTAATGAGACTCGTGGCTACTGTAGCTAAGGCTGAAAGTAAGACCATAGGTAATAAACTGCTTTGAAAAAATGCATCAACAGTCAGCTCTGGGACGGCCAGCACAGCAAATTGCCAACACAGTTAATCGGAGAAACAGGGAGGGGGGGGGGGGGGTTGGAGACTAGAAATGTTACAAAGGGAGGATAACAAGTAGAGCTAAACAAAAAAGGATAAACAGAATACATGCCAGGTGAGGTGAAGAAGGGCAATGCTACCACTTATAATATAAGTTGAAGGGTGACTGGTAAAGGTACGGAGGAATGGTTTAGGGAGAGACAGAGTAATAAGGAGGAAAGTTGCATGGGTGACAAGCCAACATCAGGCACAGGCACAGACATGGGTGATACTGCTGCAAAAGGTAAGCATAACAGTGGATGGACACAGAAAAAGGGTGGCACCTGGCAATGAGGAGGGCTAGACAATAAAGAAGGTATGAGGACCGATACATAAAGCAGAAGAACACCTGGTTAGGAGATGGGGTAAGGTACATGGCAAATGCCAGATCAGCTCTGAGGCACACTCACTGTGTGTGTGCGCGCGTGCATGCATGTGTGGTGCATGGTGTGTGCGTGTGTGTGCGTGTGCGCGCGCATGTGTGGTGTGTGTGTGTGTGTGTGTGTGTGTGTGTGTGTGTGTGTGTGTGCGTGCATGTGTGGTGTGTGTTTGTGTGTGTGTGTGTGCATGTGTGTGTGTGTGTGTGTGTGTGTGTGCATATGTGTGTGTGTGTGTGTGTGTGTGTGTGTGTGTGTGTGTGCATGTGTGTGTGTGTGTGTGTGTGTATTTATACATAGAGAGACAGGTAGATAATGTATTACTGTATTCTCTTTTTTATCCTCCTTCTGTAGGTCCATTTATGACTGTAGCACAGCAG
Source organism: Protopterus annectens (assembly GCF_019279795.1). Lineage (NCBI taxonomy): Eukaryota > Metazoa > Chordata > Ceratodontiformes > Protopteridae > Protopterus > Protopterus annectens. The sequence continues at coordinate 1,087,910,646 of NC_056748.1, forward strand.
CCATGACAGCCACATCAGGCTGGACAGTGGTCACCAGAGTGGTGCAGATCTCCATATCGAAGCTGATATGCAGGGCTTTTAGGTAGTCTCTGTGGCTATTTTTCAGGAAAGTTAGAGGTTCATCTTCTAACAGTGATCCATGGGGGTTGCCCATGGTCTACCAGCAGCAGCTGCAGAGGCTAGTATTATCTGAAGTGAGCCATCAGCTAGATACCCATCTCAACACCATGGAGTGCCTACTGGCCTGGCAGGATGAGTTGCCTGAAGAGCTCATTAGTAGTCATATAAATGGTCTTGTATAGGTGTGGCCTGCATGTCAGCTATGGTGATGACTGATGTATGTGTGAGTGTGCCTCAGAGCTGACCTGGCATTTGCCAAGTTTAAGGATCCTCCTGTTGTATATTAAACTTTTTATTATTTGGAACCTGGAGCCTTGCCTGCGCTGTTTTTTTAGTTCAGTTTTTCTCTACTTCTTGAGTGCAGGTACTTGGATTTTGGTGGTAGCTGTTTTTGTAGAAGAAAATCTTGCTCTTTGTAAGAGACATGGCAAGAAATGTCCATTCACACAGTTTTGTTTAAACAAAAGGAGTGCCCTGTATGCAGAAATGCATGTTCAGACATCACATTATGTGCACTGTAACGTAACTATGATGTGTAATGAGGCTATGAGCTATACCAGTTCAGTGTATGAGCTTAGTGTGCATACATGCCTCTAGCCTCAGCATGAAGATGGTAGCACTGGTCAGTGAGGATAGTGTGTTACATTAAGGTACTGATTCACAGACCATCATGCTAAATTTTCTCATTACCATAACAGCCTTGTTAAGAGGTCCTTATTAGCATCATATAAAGTAGAGGTCAAGCAAATTTCTAAATGCTTATTTGCTGTATATTCCTATTGTGACAATTTCATTTTGCATTAAGACCTTACAGAATAAGACTTTGGACTTTGAGACAGGCATAGTGAAAGAAGGCAAGATGCCCTGTAATACACATCTCCACTGTACTCAACTCTCATGGTGGATGATTACAGATATACAGGAAGTGGTGTGGGTGGGTAAAGGAGCAACAGAGTGATATGATACTGCCATATCCACCTGTAGGGGCATACCAGGAGCTACATGCACCTAGGCAAGAGGATGCTGTATGGAAATGTAGTGAGGGACAGTGTGTTTACAGCACTACAAGTTTCAATACACTGAAGCAGGAAGGTGAGTAATGTTAACATGCCCTTTACTATAGCATGTACAAGAAAGGGGAGGCATGGTCACAGCACTACAGCCAAGCAGCCATCAGATGGGGCAAACAGCAGTATATATTCACATGGGTCATTCACAGGGCACATACAAACATGCATACAGACCAACAGAAGTACACATCTTACTATGGACCCAAAAGACAGGCAACAGCTGGAAAAGTTCCAGACTCAGCAAATTGAGGTGTTACTGCAAATCCTTCACATACACAGCCAGCTCATTCTGGCAAAATGTAACATGGACAAGGTTGACAGATGGTGTGTGGCAGGAACTGGTGCATGACATCAGTGCTGTGGGTGGCCATAAAAGCATTCTGCAAGTGTAGTAAAATGCAACTGATTTAATGCTACATGCCATGAACAAGCAACAGGACATTTCCAAGGACATGTCCAACTCAGAAACACCTCCAAGAGATGAAGGAGTTCCTGGTGTCTCCATTTGAGGAAATAAAATGGACTCTCATACCTGGTGGTGGTCTGAAAATGGGTGCTTGGCTGACAGCAACAACTCAAATGTCTCTAGTAGGTGCAAAAGGCCAGTAACAGCTGTTACATTTCCATATTGTTCACTGTACTGAATGCATTGTAAAACTTGTTCAACAACAGGCTCCTACATATTTGTCCTCCAGGTACCTCTGGGCTGTAACTACAACACTCTGCATAACAAATTATGTATATGCCCATATGTTATTCACATATTGTGTCATCTTCCCAGTATAACTGTCAAGGGAAGTTAGCCATATGTTGCATTGCTGGCACAGGTATCATGGCTTTCTGCTTTCACAGGCTACACAGAACAATTGGGCACATGATGACAGCAGGGTCAACTTTATCCAACAATGATGGAAATGTGTACATGGCACATTCTGATGATACACTGCCACTGTCAGTAAGACCAACATAGGAGGTCTCACACACACATAAACACACCCACACCCTAAGTACAAGTACTCTGTAAAGGAACAGGTCAAAGCCCGACCACATCACAATTTGGTTGATATACTGTAACTCTGAACCCCACCCAGCCTATGGAGGAGGACCCAGACTAAATGGCATCTGAGAGCATGTGCACCAGAAGGGGAGAGTCATGGTTGTCTGTGGCAATACCATGACTCCACATCTGTTTCTAACCTGGATGCAGCAATAACATTAATCTGGATGTGCCAGTCAGTGATCCAGGCATAGACAGGAACAACCTAAAGCAGTGTGGAAATGGTAATCTGGTGTGAGACAAACATGATAATGGGCATCACCTGCATGTCCTGTAGGATGATGTGTAACTCCTGCATGTTCTGCAGGCTAACATGTAGTATCTTCAGAGTGACATGGAGTACAGGGACAAGCAGCAGAGAGTGCTGCATGGCCTGCAGGATGATGTGCAGCTCTTGCAAAATGGTATGGAGTATAGGGACAGGGAGCAGACAGTGGTACATGGTGTGGAGGATGATGTGCAGCACCTGCACAGTCTCATAGAGTATGGGGACAGGGAGCAGACAGTGATGTCTTGTGTGTAGTATGGTGTGCAGCACTGGCACAGTGACATGGGGTATAGGGGCAGGGAGCAGACAGTGCAGAATTGCCTTTAGGATGATGTGTAGCACCTGTACAGTAACATGGGATGTAGGGGCAGGAAGCAGACAGTGCAGAATTGCATGTAGAATGATGTGCAGCACCTGTACAGTGACACAGAGTATAGTGACAGGAAGCAGACAGTGCTGCATGGTGTGTAAAATGATGGGCAGCGTTTCCACATTGACATGGATTAGAGGGACAAGGATCAAACAGTACTGCATTGTGTGTAAGATGATGTACAGCATGTGCACAGTGACATGGGCTATAGTGACAGGGAGCAGACAGTGCTGCATGGTGTATAGGATGATGTGTAGCACCTGAAGTGTGACATACAGTATACAGACAGGGAGTAGACAAAGCTGCATTGTGTGTATGATGATGTGCAGCATCAACACAGTGTCATTGGGTATAGTGGCAGGGAGCAGACAGTGCTGCATTGTCTGTACTATAATGAGTACCCCTTGCATGGTAACAAGAAGTATAAGGATGGGGAACAGACAGTACAGCATTGTGTGTAGGATGATGTGCAGCACCTACACCATGATATGAAGTATACGGACAATGAGCAGACAGTGCTGCATTGAGAGTAGGATGATGTGCAGCATCTGCACAGTGACATGGAGTATAGGGACAGGGAGCAAACAGTGATGGATTGTATATAGGATGATATGGAGCACCTGCATAGTGACATGGAGTATACAAACAGGGAGCAGACTGTGCTGCATTGTGTGCAGAATGATGTGCAGCACTTGCCCCATGGCATGGAGCATAGGGACAGGGAACAGACAATGCTGAATGGTCTGTAGGGTGGTGTGTAGCACCTGAGCAGTGACATGGAGTATAGGGACAGGAAGCAGATAGTACTGCATAGTATGTAGGATGATGTGAAGCACCTGCACAGTGACATGGAGTACAGGGACAGTGATGTGCAATACCTGCACAGTGACATGGAGTACAGGGACAGGGTGTAAGCAGTGCTGCATTGTATATAGGATGATGTGTAACACCTGCACAGTGACACAGAGTAAAGGGATAGGGAGCAGACAATGCTGCATAGTTGTTATGGTGATGTGCAGCACCTGCACAGCAACAAAGTGTATATGGACAGAGAGCAAATAGTGTTGTATGGTTTGTAGGATTACCTGCAGCACCTGCACAATGACAGTGAGTATAGGAACAGGAAGCAGATAGTGCTGCAGGGTGTGTAGGATGATGTGCAGCCCCTCCACAGTGAGATGGAGTATTGGGACAGGTGCATACAGTACAACATTACATATAGGTTGATGTGAAGCATCTGCATAGTGACATGGAGTACATGGACTGGGAGCAGACTGTGTTGCACTGTGTGTAGAATGATGTGCAGCACCTACCAGTGACACAGTAAGTGCTGCACTGCATGCAGAATAATGTGCAGCATCTGTTCAGTGCCATAAAGTATAAGGACAGGAAGTAGAGAGTGCTGCATGGTCTGCAGGATGATATGTAGCACCTGCCCAGTGCCATAGTGTATATGAAAAGGGAACAGTGTTTCACTGTGTGTAGGATGATGTGTAGCACCTGCACAGTGACATGGAGTATAAGGCCAGGGAGCAGACAGTGCTACACTGTGTGAAGGAAGATGTGTAACACTTGCACAATGATATGGAGTATAGGGATAGAGATCAGGAAGTACTTCATTGTGTGCAGGATGTCCTGCAGCACCTGCACAGTGACATGGGGTATATGGGCAAGAAGCAGATAATGCTACATGTTGTATATAATGATGTGAAGCAGCTGGACAGTCACATGGTTTATAGGGACATGGAACAAACAGTGCTGCACTATATACAGGATGATGTGGAGCACCAGCACGGTGACATGGAGTATACAGACAGGGAGCAGACAGTGCTGCATTGTTTGTAGAATGATAGGTAACACCTGCACTAAGACATGGAGTAAAGGGAGAGAAAGACAGTACTGCATTGTGTATATGATCACCTGCAGCACTTACACAGTGGCATGGAGTATAGAGACATGGTGCAGATAATGCTTTTTGGTGTGTAGGATGATGTGAAACACCTGAACAGTGACATAGAGTACACAAACAGGGAGGAGGCAGTACTGCATTGTGTGTAGGATGACCTGCAGCAACTGCACAGTGACATAGAGTATAGGGACTGGGACTAGACAATGCTACATTGTGTGTAGGATGATGTGCAGTACATGCACAATACAAGGAGTATAAGCACAAGGAGCAAACATTGCTGCATTGTATATAAAAAGATGTATAGCACCTACATTGTGACATGGAAGATACTGACAGGGAGCAGACTATGCTGCATCATGTGTAGAATGAAATGCAACACCTACACAGTGACATAGAGTATATGGACAGGGACTAGACAGTGCTGCATTGTGTGAAGGATGATCTGCAGCACCTGCACAGTGACATGGCGTATAAGAACAGGGAGGAAACAGTGCTGCATTCCATATAGGATGATGTGGAGCACCTGCACAGTGACATGGAGTATAGGGACAGGGAGCAGACAGTACTGCATTGTGTGTAGGATGATGTACAGCACCTTCACAGTGATAAAGGGTGTAGGGACAGGGAGCAGACAGTGCTGCATTGTATGTAGGATTATGTGCAGTACCTGCACAGTGACATGGAGTAAGGGGCAGGGAACAGTGTTGCATAATGTGCATGATAAATGTGCAGCACCTGCACAGTGACATAGGGTATACTGAAAAGGAGTAGACTGTGCTGCATGGTGTGCAGAATGAAATGCAGCACCCGCACAGTGAAGAAGGGTGTAGGGACAGGGAGAAGACAATGCTGCATTGTATGTAGGATTATGTGCAGCACCTGCACAGTGACATTGAGTACTGGGACTGGGAGCAGCCGGTGCTGCATTGTGTGTAGGATGACCTGCAGCACATGCACAGTGACATGGACTAGAGGGATGGGTATGCAGACAGTACTGCATTGTGTGTATGATGATGTGCAGCACCTGCACAGACATGAAGTACAGGGACAGGGTGCAAACAGTACTGCATTGTATATAGTGAAATGCAGTTTTCTTCTGAATCATGGAGCTGGGAGTTAACCACTGATGGCCAATTCACTGTCTCTCTAGAAATACTGACATGGTTAATAATAAAATATCTTTAGTTGCAGATAATATAATTATTTTGAAAATATTTCAAATATACCTCATAATAACTTGTTTGAAAGAATATCTCCTTTTTCTAGGTCCTGTTATCAGAATTCTTTATTATTAACCTTTAATTCTCCCCTTTAGATACTTTTAAATCAAAACATGCTACCAAATGGTATAATTTGCTAATAAATTACATACAAATCTACTTATCCACTGTTCCAATTAGTCTTTCCCCTCATGTACATAATAAAATCAGAAGTCCACTCTTTTGTGAGAGGAAGCCCCTACTACTGCTGGGTGTATCCGCTGTCTGTAGTGGCTACATTGCCTCATGCTGCATTATGCATGAACTTCCTTACTGAGGTGGAGAATCAGAGATCTGTACAGGCGTACACACACACACACACAGACACACACAGACACACACAGACACACACACACACACACACACACACACACACACACACACACACACACACACACACACACACACACACACACACACACACATCTTTTTGGCAAACCAGGCAGCCAATGAAAGTCTGCAAGAAGCCTATTGTAGGCTACTCTAAAGGACCAGCAATGTGAACTGTTCCCTACCACCTGGCTCTTGCCATTGGGAGATGGGTGAACCAATAGGACTTCTTGAGTTGGAATAAATGGGCTATAGGGCTCATGCCTAGCTTGGGAACACCTGGCTCCTATCCTGTGGAAAGAATGAGCCAAATGGGTGAAAGTAGCCCACCCCCACAAACTGTAGCTTAAAATAATGCAAAAACAAACAAATTATAATCCTAGACTTGATAACCTATAAATGTGTAAATATGTTAGCTTTGTAGATACAGTATTGGCACAAATTTCTCTTTGCTTGATCCTTCTATTCCTATTGATTTCATTATCTAGAATGAGAAGGTCATTTATTCCATTTAAGTTCTGTATCCATGCCTGGCTCCATGGTGCACAGGGATGGAAGCTTTACAATGACTCAGGTGACAGGAGTTCATTTTGCTGCTTCTGCACCAGAGGAATTTGGTATGAAGGAGGAGTGAAGGGGCATGGCCCACTCACCTAGCCTGGGCTCAGGGAATGGCCCACTCACCTAGCCTGGGCTCAGGGAATGGCCCGCTCACCTACCTTGGGCTTAGGGAATGACCCGCTCACCTACCTTGGGCTTGGGGAAGGAGTGCATGCACATGGGAGCATGCAGAGTATAATCTCCATGGTGGAAACTGGAAGGGGGATCATCAATTATCCCAGTGAGTGAAACTACTTAGAAGGAGAACAGCTTGTAGAAATTAGGACAGTCTCTCTGCTCAGGAGGTGGCAAAACCCCTCTCAGCATATTGTCAAGTGCATGTAGTCGGGTTAGAGCACAAGCAAAAAAAGTCAAATTACCTAAATGATTGCCTCTCCCAGCTCACTCTTGCTCCAGTGATCAGGAATGAGTGAGTCTGTTAACCAGAAGGGTGGCAAATAATCAAATAAATCTGTATCCATTATGAAAAGTCTAACTCAATGCATGTTATTTTACCATTCCCATTAAGACAGTTTGTATAGTGTCATTTACACAGCTTGTTTAATTTATGTTTATGCTCTTATCACTCAATATAGATTTCTTACCAAACGTATTATCTTTACAGTGGTGCTATGCCAAGGCAGTGTCTGAAAAGGGTTATTTGTCCAGGCCACTCACCTGGTTAACACATGACAAATAAAATAAATACATAAATTATTTCCATATTCTTCACAGAGAATTAAAGCAGTAAACTCAGAAAGCTAGGAATATGCAACCCACAATGGAGACTGTCAGAATGTACAGTATGCCACTGGGAAGAATTGTGTTTTTTTTTTTTTTTTACTATCAAAGCTATAATCTTCCAAATATGTAATCTGGTGAGGAAAAACTGTGAAAGCAGCAATAACAGCTTTTTTGGTACACTCAGAGTACATCACTTTTGCAATTATTGTAAAAGTTATTATATTCCAGTTCTTGATGCAGAAACAGTAGACTTTCATTCTTTAAAGGCTTTTTATCAGCTAAATGTTACATGAAAATCATTTTGGCCTTTTTTTTGTAATCAAAAGCAATGTTATAGCTTTAAAAGTGTAGGCATCTTTCATTAAAGAATTGCTTATTAAACCTCAACTTTAATGCCATAAAAACAACTATACTGTTAATTTTCACTAATTATAATAAAAAAAGTTTAGTGTCTCAATTATCTTACTTAAATTGAACTGAAAAAGAACAAATCTGAATTGCTGACCAAACTATCCTTTAGCAGGCCATGCTAGTGGGTAGAAAACATACTGCCAATTTTTTAATACAGCCTCATCACACCCTGACCCCAGTATGAACCAAACATGACCTTTATTTTATGGAGACTCCATCTGGCTTACACAAGCAATCCACTTGGAAAGAGCTTCATCTCATTAGTTGCCATCTTGAAATCATATACTTCTGACTTTATAGTCTTAATAAAGATAATATTTACTGTCTCATTGCTAGGCGGGGTCAGACCTTTTCCATTTTCTTTTACTAGCCTACTTTATCAGCAAAACCAATAACATTTCATTCATCTGTAATTTATTTGAATCTGCAGATCACAAAATGTTACATCTGACTAATTGAACTAATAGCAGTTATCCTTGTTGAGAACAGTCTAGATTTAACCTAAACCAATACTTTGGGGGTATGGTTTAACAAAGAATGTACCAGTTGTGCAACTATTCCCATGCTACACCTGATGGAGACTGTTAAGCAAATTGTAGGTCACAAAATCAGTCAGTCATATGTAAGACAGGAAATCAGAGGCCTGGGTTCCGACCTCACTGCTACCAACTATTTTCAGAAAGGCATGATTGTTGTTGTATTATGTCATAAGTCAACTTTAGAATACATTTCAGTAGATAGACAGAGCTGCATATGTTTCTTAAAGCTATGAGGGTAATGTCACACGACAAACTACTTCAATTGATTTTCTTAGATGTATCTGGCAAATTCATACTACAGTTTTAATCTTTCAACATTCAGAACCTTATAACTAAATTCTTCTTGAGAAATGTAATAATTTTATTTTCTAAAAGTCTAGGTCTGTGTGCCTACTTTAGAGCAGAACTTTCAGTAGACCTTCATTAATGATACTAAAGTTCCAAGAAAATAAATAAAAAAAACTGGTTTATTTTATTCAACTGACTTGCAAATTACTGAAGTTGCTGATTCTGTTAAAACATTTCAAACTGGTAAATGAGATATTTTACCAGTTGTCATAATATCTGCTGTTACAAATACACCTTGGTATTTGATCCTATATGAATGAGGCCACTTATAAGTGGTTTGTTACTTGGGATTTACAGAATAGTGCTGAGTGCATAAGAGTTATAAACTATGGGCAGAAGGCTTTTAATAACTACATACATATTTAGGCATATACTGTGAAACTTGTCTTGAAAACACAAAAATCAAGAAAAAAACAGGAATGAGCCAGCAAACTGTAGCCTGGAACACATTTTATTAAAACAACAAAAAGACAACCAGACCGGTTTCGGCTGGCATTGAAAAACACAGCCTTCCTCAGTGCAAATACAATCATCCCAATGTTGTCATTTAAATATGCTTAGAAAGTAATTGATTGGTTAATCCTAGAATTGTTCATTAAGACCTGGTGGGAATAAACCACCTAATTTCACAATCCACTTCTTTTCTTTCAAATTTAGAAGAGAGTGCCAACCTGTTTTGTTCTGTTTATTGCCTTTTATAAAGTCAATAACCATAAAAGAAAGTTTTGCAGTTTGGTGTGTTAAGTGATGTTTATATAGGCATTATGGACCTTGTGATTTTTGATATTACTGATGTGTTCGGAAATCCTCAGTCTGAGGGGACGTGAGGTTTGTCCTACATAAAAAGATCCACATGTGCACGTGGCCAAATAAACCAACCAGTCAGAGCTGCAGTTGGCAAAAAAATGGATATCATAAACTACAGCAGAATTACGACTGGAAAATTGTTTACTTTTACTGACTTTATTACAATTACTACAATGGCCACATGGAAAACAGCCAATGAAAGGTCCCCCTGTTAGTGTGGTCAGTATGTATTGAGACATCCTGTTGTCATGTGGATGTTTATAATGATTAAAACAACCACCTAAGTTCTTGCCCTTTCTAAATGAGAAAAGGCATCTGTCAGGTATAATATTGGATACCTCAGAATCATATTGTAGAATGTTCCAATGTCTGTGTACACTTTGTATTAAAGTGTCTGAGTTCCTACCAAAAGTCATGGTGAACCTAATCGGTTGTGGTACCCTGATGTTATGTTCTTTATAACATAACAAATCATCCCACTTAAGTTTGTTGACCAGGTTGCTTGCATGCAAAACATGTCCCATTTTATACCCCCTGGATCTGAATCTGTTGGTAAGATCTTTTCTATGTCCTTGAAAAGAGGATTCATTGGAACATATGCATTTCATTCTAATAAATTGTGATTTGGGGATATTTCTGGCAATATGTGGTGGATGGAAGCTGGAGGCATGGAGGATAGTATTATATTCAGGATGTTTCCTGAATACCTTAGTATCCAAGGTGTGATCAGGTAATCTATTTATCAGTACATCCAAGAAAGTGATAGTATTAATGTCATAATGTACTGTAAAATGGAGACCCCATTTATTACTGTTGAGATATAACAAAAATTCAAACAATTCATTGATCCCACCTTTCCATACCATCCAACAATCATCCAAATAACGTCTCCAGATATCCAAATGATGCAAATGAATGCTGTTATGGCTATTATAAATAAGATTCCTTTCCACAAAGGCCATAAACAAATCAGCATAAATTGGAGCAAATGATGACCCCATAGCTGTGCCCTTTGTTTGCCAATAGCAGGTCTCCTGCTAAAAGAAGACATTATTAGTGAGAACATGTTCTGCATGGCTACCCAAAAATTCATTATATTCAGATTGATATAAGTCCAACATGTCCAACCAGTGTGCCAAAGCCTCCAGGCCACCTGAATGGGGAATGTTAGTATAGAGGGCACTTACATCAAGTGTGCACATTAGCCAATCTGGTTCTAACTGTGTTTCAGAGATGATCTGTAAAAGTTGGTGGTATCCTGTAATCATGAGCGTACCAATGACAGTAGTGGCTTGACTTGTTTGGTAAGATAGAGACAAAGGTTCTGTGATATAGCCCTTCCCTGATACGATAGTTCTTTCTGGGGGATTGGCAGGGTTCTTATGTATCTTGGGTAGGAAGTATATATATATTGATTAGATGGATCCTAGATCATAAGCTGATACATAACCTCAGTGTTGATAATACCAGCATCCCTGGCATACAATAAAGAATCATCAATTTGTTTGTTAATCCTAAAGGTGGGATTGATTGCCATTTCAGAATAATATTTATTATCTGTAAGTTGTCTCCTTGCTTCATTATCATAATCTGACCAATTCAAAATGACAACTGCCCCACCTTTGTCGGCTGAAATAATAACTATATTGTTATTACTCTGCAGTTCCTTGATTGCTATTTGTTCAGCTTGTGTTATATTACTGGGTTTCAATCCAGCATCTGATCCGTAAAAATGTAGATCTTTGAGAATATTGTTTTGAAATTGGTGCACAATAGGGTGCATGGGAGGCAAAAATTGTGATTTATGATAAACAAATTTATCTTGACTATAATCATTGTCATGGTCACCAAAATATAATCTCAAATTTAACAACTTACAAAAAGACACAACGTCTTGTGCTAAAACATCTTCAGATACAAAGAAACCTGGTATAAATGTAAGGCCTTTATTGAGAACAGACAGTTGTGTGGATGTCAACACAAAATCAGATAAATTTAAAACATTCGTATTAGAAATTGCATTTATTTCTGCATTGCTAACTTCAGCAAACTCTGAATGCTGTTTATTTTTCTTGTGTTTTCTGCCCCCTCGCTGGTACCTAGGCCTAAAGGGATATTGGTTGGTGTTCTTTTGGGAGATGGTGAGCCTGACACAGTCTGCAGATCATTATCAGTGCAAGAAGAAGGATCATCTGTAGATGTTCCAGTTTCTGGGGTACGATTTCTTAATATTGACCTGGGTCTTTTCCTTTTAGGAGGGCGAGTTTGATGTGAAAGAAATCTGACATGTTTATTGGTGGTACTAAAAGGGTTTGTCCCTTGGTAGTCCAATTGGCCCCTATTAAATTTTTTGATTTTTTCAATTTTAATTGTTCTTCCAGATTACTTAGATCTGTGGCTAGTTTCGTAAGATGTTTATTAAAAAAAACACACACACAAGGTCACTGTTTTAAAGTTGTATGGCCAAATGTGTTAAATCAAATCAGATCAGGATTATATTGTCTTAACCAAAGGCTGCTGCAATTTAATAAAACCACATCCACATCAATTCTCGAGCAGACATTCAAGTAATAATCCATGTCTCTTAGAACATTTTTAATGAAAAAAAATGTAAAGCATTTACATCATTCAGCTGAGGTCTATAGTTAAGCAAAAATATTGAAGATAATAATCTCCCAAATCTTAATATCAATATCTCTACCTTACATTGACTTTTTCTAAGTTTAACTTTCATATTCATTATCTAACTTTATGTGTCTTATAGAACATAATGAGCCGGATTCACGAAACCTGCGTGTAAGACTTAATATGTCTTACTCGGAGGCTGCAGTTGAACGGTATGACGTCAGCATGCCATGCATATTCATGAGGGCATGCTGAATCATACCCAAGTCTAACACGGTCCATGTAGGAAAGTAGGGGGCGTGTCTGATTGCCGAGTACAGCAAAGGGACACGCCCCCAGAAGAGTCAGAGTCCTGAAAGTAAACACCCACGAGCGAGTCCGCTGAAATGTCAAGGAACACACCACACATCCCCACAGACTAAACCCTACTGAAAATATGTAAAATGTAAAAATAGCAGTTTCCTTTTTTTTATAACTTCCAAAATGTTTGCCCGCATTTGCGTTCATTTGCGCGGGTATGCCCTTCGCTCAACCACATTTAGCAGATATGACATTGAAAAGCATATAGGATCAACATATGCAAATTAAGCAAAGTAGCAATAGCATAGCAGTACAGACGTTGCCAAAAGAATAGGTAGTCACGGTTTGAGCCCCACAACATCCCCCTCCATTTTTCTTTAAATAAGTATGAAACAATTCCCCGATATATATAAATTTAATTTAAGTAAAATGTAATGAAATGGCCCATGTATTTCTGAACAAAACCTATATTATGTATATATAAAAAGGATCATAATTGTCCGTAGCTGAGCAGCACTTTAACAAGCTTAATATGAGTGCCCGTAGCTGAGCAGCGCTTTAACAAGCTTAATATGAGTGCCCGTAGCTGAGCAGCGCTTTAACAAGCTTAATATGAGTGCCTGTAGCTGAGCAGCGCTTTAACAAGCTCAATATGAGTGCTTATGGCTAAATAACGCATTACCCAGCATAAGCTGTTTGCGTGGAGCTGCGCAGTGTGCCAACCAGCTTATCATCGGGCAATATTGGGCAAGCTGTAGCAAAGTCGCCTTTACACAGACACACCTACTAGCCTGTCTAGACAGTAGTAAAATAAAAAAGCAATGGCAAGGATTGAACCCGGGATACTGTGCACCATAGTCAAAGTACTGAACCACTAAGCCATGACAGTTGTACTGAGAAATACAGTATTACCATACATATAGGAATGAATGAAAATATAACCATGACAAAGCAGGTTTGCTGTAAGCAGAGAAATATCCAAAATGGCCAATCACAGATAAGTGTGGGAAAACCGGCATATATAAGCCCCATAGGCGGGAATACACACCATAACTGATTGTGGTACCCATTTGCAGTCAGGATGGCAGGTGCAGGAGAGGGAAATCGCTTTAGAGCACAAAGGTGGGGTGTTGAGGAGTCAAAATATATGGTTTGGCTCCTAGTCCATGATCATGAAGCGCAACTCATGCAGGGCCAGGTTCAATGGGGAGCGTATAAGGCAGAGGCATGGAACCAGTTGGCACATGATCTCACCAGTGCCACAGGCATTCCGAGGACTGGTGAACAGGTCCGTCACCACCATGCGGACCTGAAGCGACGAAAGGAGGACCAACTGAACCGATGGATCCAGGAGGCCTGCCAAATGCCCAATGCCCCACTACTAAGTATCCATGTAATTAAGTATGTAAGAAATGCTATCCTAGCCTATAGTATGGATAGGTATGTTACAATATTCCTTCATTTATATTACAGCTGCAGGTGTTCATTCCATGAATCGGCAAGCCTATGCTGATAGGCTGGCGAGGTTGCGCCACCAGGCAGGTTAGTAATTATTCTGCTGGTATTGTTATAGAATATAAGTGGGACAGCTTGTAAAAGAGTTCAGTGTTGTAACCCAGTAATAAAGGTCAAATAAGCCTAGAAGAAAGATTCTGCTAGTATTGTAAGATTAGATAAATGATGCAGCCTGGAAAAAAAGTATTGCAATCCAGTAATAAAGATTAAACAAGTCTCAAATAGAGTTTCCACCTGTATTGTAATATCAGATAACTGCTTCAGCCTGAAAATGAGTGTTGTAATCAATCAACAAAGGATAGACAACTGTCGAATACATCCTTGTAAATTCTGCCATATGAAATAAGTGAGTCAACTGGAAAGGATTGTTGTAACCCAGTAATAAATGTTAATAAAGCCTAGAATTAAGTACTATCCTGAAATGTAAATATAAAATAAGTGAGAGAGTGTGAGAAAGAGAGTTTGAAGCTACCAAGAAATCTGTAATAAGTCTGGAATAAAGGTATACTGCATTCACTACATAATGAAATGAATGAGACAGCCACAACCAAAGAGTGAAATGTCTTTAATAAAGTACAGAACCTGGACTGTGTCCGTCCCACAATTTGGATATGTTGCTGTACCCTTGCATTATGGAGATAGTATGGTTGTATGAAATGCTGAACATCCACAGTTGTCTAGACCCATATAAATCAAATGTAGCAGGATGCTTTACCTGAACACAGCCAGATATGAACATATATGAATAAAAATGGAATGTATATTAATGTAGCAGTAACATCCCCATCACCAACATTCCTAAGGTTACATACAGGAAACTGTACTAATACATGTAGGGGATATATATCTGCATCTACTAGGAATGTACAGTATATGTATAGGTAGTTTACGTTGTTAATGTAATATTTCTCCACCCTACCCTATTTTCACAAATTATGCCATTCCACACCAAACTGGGTATGTGTATTCACAATTAATTCCCATGGACATTTGTCCTGTTGGTTTATACATATCTGCATGTACGTTGATGCATGTGCCCTGTTCACATATCCAAACCTGATGGCCTGTTGCCACCAATCAACCCTGCATGCTGTTGGAATGTCCACTGTTGTTCTAAATATGCATGTGTTATGCTTGCTGCTCAATGTTCGGAATTCATGTGTGTTTGGTTAATGGGAATACTGATGCATGCTGTTACAACTAATTTTGAATGGTGTTGTTTGTTACTAACCCAAAATACCATAAAATACTGCTAAACATAGGACAACAGGGAAGGCGGGTTCCAGCAGACCCACCTCTCCCACCTCAGCTGGCGAGTGCACCTGGCACCAGTGCCCAGGCCGGGACCTCCTCCTCCGGTGGCCCTGTGCCACCTTCAGGTGGAAGCGCTGCAGGGGATGGGGCTCATCCCCCCTCTGCAAGCGTGGCCGGAGGAGAGCCTCCACTCACCCTCCATAGGGTCCGGTCTGTGGTGCGTAGTGAGATCAGGCATTCTGTGACTGATCCCCTACGCCAGCTTGAGGCGAGGGTGGTGCAACTCATGGGTGTGCCTGCCCATCCTATCCAGCCCCGGCCTGGGCTGTGAAGGCGCAGTGGTAACTGCCCATGGGTGGGGATCTCAGTTCCACTGTTGCCATCTGTGGGCTCATGGGCTTGCGATATCCAAACATCCAGCCCGTCAATTGTGTTTACCCCCCACATGTGTCATACTCTGCCCCTGTATGCATCTTGTTTGTCTTGTCTGTTAACCTCCCCAACCTACCTCCCCAAATATACCTACTTCCTGTACCTCACATTCCACTCTCACCTGAAAAAAAAATAAAAAAAGGGCACTCTGTTCCCACAAAAAAATTACGCCCATACATAGCTGCCCATTTCGCATACATGTCTGCTGGACATGTAAACTGATAATTACAATTGGCTGTACAACATATTTTGTTGTCCTCACCCCTCTCTCAGGGGTGGAAGGTGTCAAATCTCACTCTAAATTTCTAACATATGCACAGCTGTTGCTGGTAAAGAATTGGGCAGCTATGGGCCTTCCCTACATCCTTCCTGCACATCCCGAGCTTGTTTTCCTACTGTCCTACCCTCTTTGTGCCCCCTTTTTCACCACTTTCCTATTTCCCCATTTTCTTTTCTTTAAAAGAAAATAGCGCAGGTGTTAGCGGGAGTAAGCACTTTTAAGCAGTAGTCAGCGGGTGTGCGCTTAGCTAAGCGTAGATAAGCATAGCTAAGCATCGCGCAAACCTGCTTACAACTGCTTAAAAGTGCCTTAGTCACTCTGTATGACAAGGCCTGTAGTCTGCTCATCAGCAAAATAAAATACCCCTGTCAGTCTCGAACCCAGGACCTTGGAAACACTAGACTGCATGAATTACCACTCAGCCACAGCAGATATACAAGAACTTGGTGCTGAAAGAAATATATCATGAAATACAAGGAGTGAATGTAAAGGGAAAATAGGAAGGCCATTACACAAAGCTTGTTCTGTGTATCTTTACTGGCAATTCTTGTGGAATTGCATTACATTAGTGTGATAAGAGAAACAGCCATGCTAGTAGGTAATAATGTTACAGTAGCACCTTACAAACCCCACACAGTATCAGAGCAGGATAAACACCGCCATATTTGAATAGGTAAGAGGCCAGACCTCCCAACTGTGACTGATTTACAGGGATGTCCCTGATTTGCAAACAAATGTTACCTGTGCCCCACTGACTCCCTGTGAAATGTACTCACAGTAGGCAGAAAGGTGGGGAATCCCACGTAATGGTAACTGTCAATAAGTTACAGTAGACACTACTTGCATGTCAGAAATGGTGTAGTAATACATATGCTCAAAATACCCCACAGTCACAACTGCAGAATATCTGAAATATATCACGGGTGTATCCCACTGATATGTACCTTTCCCTGAGGCTGGTCAAATATATACCTGAGAGTATCTGAGGCCTGGAAGTGTCAGAAACACACAGGCATATCAGCCTGTCTGCTGTTAAACACTCTGTGAATAGCTGTAGAATTACTTCCACAAGCATGCCCTTATGTAGGAGTACAACACAGAAATATCAAAGGATGTAGCCATCTAACATACTAATGACAGTATAGCAGTTCACAAGCACTGCATGTGCCTGATATTCATAATTGTTAGTACAATATACTTAGTTGTCCTCACCCCTCTCTCAGGGGTGGAAGGTTTCAAATGTCACAGCAAATGTCAAACATATGTACAGCTATTGCAGTTAAAGAAATGTGCAGCTATGGACCTTCCCTACACCCAGCCTGCACATCCCTAGCTGGTGTCCCCACTGACTTCCTGCTTCTCGCTTACAACTGTTTAAAAGTGCCTCATTCACTCTGTATGACAAGGCCCAGTACTGCTCAGCAGCAAAATAAAATACCTTTGTAAGTGTCAAACCCCAGACCTTGGGCTCACCAGACTGCATGAAGTACCACCAAGCCACAGCAAACATATAAGAACTTAGTGCTGAAAGAAATATATCATGCATTACAAGGAGTGAATGTAAATGGAAAATAGGAAAGCCATAGCAACACATTCCAGTAAAGACAAATATCAGGCATTCAAGGAGTGAATGTAAAGGGAAAATAGAAAAGCCATAGCAACACATTGCAAGAACCACTGTTGTATGCCAGTTAATCCACAAATCCCACAGGAAAGTACATACTCCCATGTAAACAGTGTTAGCATTAGCAGGTGTGAGTTAACATACACACTGAGAAGAGTGCACTGGAAGAAGCAACAGTCAGGTTTCAGTACAACATGCATTTCAGTGGCTACAACACAGCCTCAGATATGAGAGATATACCAACCTTCTGACTGACACAACAGTGTCCACAGCAAACCAGCATGGTCCCCACCTTGCAAAACTGAAAGGCCTACGCCTACCTAACCTATCATTTTATAGCAGTGTCCTGAAATCACAGTGAGAACTGCAATTACCACACAGCAGGCTGCATGCAATTACTAAATGCTGGCCACCAATTGGTGCAGAGGCCATCACATGCACATGTGCAGATACCTACAAAAGCAGCCTGTACTGCCAGTCCACACATGCAATAATATCATTGCAGCAACTGGAGGGAGAGAGAGAGAGAGATAGAGACAGAGACAGAGACAGAGACCAAAAAAAAAAGCCAGTAAGCAAGCCAGCAAGAAAACCAGCAAGCAACCCAGCAAGCAGGCCAGCAAGCAAGCCAGCAAGCCAAAAGAAAAAAGCTGTCAGAGACAAAGGTAATGTAAACTACATAATCTAATAATCTACATACTGTGAACCCTCCATATGTGTTAGCAGTCTGTATCTATATGTATATGCAGATGTGCATAGGGCAAGGGACATACTGCAACTGTTAGTGAAGGCTGGACATACATATGTAGTTGAAGGTTGCTATGTGCACATATCAATATAGGTTGTAGTGTGTGGCATTGAAAACAGCATGCAGTGCAGGTATATGTCATGTGGTGGTGAACTTCTGTGGGACTGAGCCAGTGAGGCCTGCTACAGCTATACGGCCTGAGGACAGCATAATGCATTCTGCACAACACTGTGCAATATCATTACAGAATGGTATGTCTCACAACTGTTTCAGAAGTGATATTCCCACCATGAAAGGTGGGCAGTCTATGTGCCTACATGTGCATGTATATGTACAGCAATGGATGTTTAGAAGTGTGTGTGTGTGTGTATATATATATATATATATATATATATATATATATATATATATATATATATATATATATATATATATATGTATATAGACAGATATGTATAGATAGATAGATATATATAGATAGAATATGTATATACATATAGATATAATAGATACATACATATATAGATATATATATGTAGATACATACATATATACAGATAGATATGAATGTCTATAGATATGTATATATATATATATATATATATATATATATATATATATATATATATATAATAGATACATACATATATAGATATATATGTATATACATACATATATACAGATAGATATGAATGTATATATATATATATATATATATATATATATATATATATATATATATATATATATATATATATATATATATATATATATATATATATATATATATATATATATTTATATATATATATATATATATATATATATATATATATATATATATATGAGAGGGGGACATGGGGGCAGATGTACTGCAACAGGTGCCTGGTGACCAAGGCATGGACTGAACACCAGTGTTGATATTGCAGTACCATACCCCATTCCAAAACATGTTACCCACTAACTACCACATAGGTGGTTGCCCGCCTACCACTGGAGGTGTCAGAAGGGAACATGGGACACAGGTGTAAAATATCCTCCCCTTTGATATCCACAGTGGCGCACTAGTCTTGTAATCCCTGTACATGGTACGTGTCATCACAAAAGGTGTGTCAGCTAGGGAATTGTAAGTCAGTGTGCCTCAACACCTCACAATGTCCTATGCAGTATGTACCTCCCATGAGAACTACAGCAAGTGGAAAGGCCACAGACATACCTAACAAAGACTGATAATGCCCTCAAACACATTCCCTATGCAGACTGACTCACAAAACCACAGCTAGAGTGCCTTGCATACTTCCTACACAGAGGTTACCACTGCTGGACATACAGAGTTATGTCACACCCATACCAGTCGGCCAACCACCATGGCAACACCTCACAATCCGTCCAGCCTACATGACCTAGGGCCCTAATCCTTGTCACCGCACTAAACAGCACATGCTGGAGGTACAGGTTTCTATACACAAATATGCCATACCCTGGACTAAACCACCCAGCATTAACAAACAAGGCTCCTTATTAGTAGATGTCATACATACTCCTGATGAATGTTATGGAGATAGGTAATATGCCCTGTGAGTCACCTCTGTGTAACCGTTTCACAGGAGCAAGTAAAATCACATTACATGTGTCCCAAAGGGCAGGGTAGCATATGGCTAGGCTGCCCTAGGCCCAGGGCCAATAGCATAGTACCTACCTATGACACAATGCACACACACATGTACTCAGTGCAATACCAGCTATGTGAGGTTGAATGAGTGTGACACTGACTGTGTGCAAGGTCTGTAAAGGTGTGATAGCTTAGCGTGAGTTTGTGTCTGTCATGGTAGTTTGTGTCGTAGGTGTGAGGCCAGAGAAAGATGTGTCAGTTATCGGGATGCAAACATAGTAGATTGGCATATGTTGTGCTGTAGTTTCCTGTGTACGACTGCGGTGTCCCATCGTAGGCAGAAGCAATACATGTATGCTCAGTAAGTGGTACTGCTGTTGAATCCAGCTCACATATGAACTGTTGTACTACCTGAAGTTGTAGGCCTAAACACTACAGTATGGTGTATGTTCACATTCCCTGGTAACACTGTCTGGTGTGTTTCCTGTAGTCTGCACAGATTACATACCTCATGCATAGGTATCTGTAAGTAGGGGCACACAGTACTATAAGGTACACAGTTAATGCTCATCTGTGTCGTCATACATTTGTGTGTTGTATGTATGTGTAATGTGTGTGTAATGATGCCTGTACCATGGCGCAATCACATGTGTGTTACAGGGTATGTGTGTGTACCTGGCAGCATGTATACTCTGTGACAGCAGTATGCTGGCTATATTAACAACTGTGCACATATGTCAGGTAGGGGTATGGCATCAAAGACTAGGGTGGATTACCATTTAAACTGTAAATGTGCATTGCATTCATTGCATGGGATGACAATATTCTTCATCCATTAGCTTGATACATACCCCAGTGTGAGGTTGTGCATTGTATCCCAAACAGTGTGCCAAGTGCTGGTGTATACTAGTTTGTTGTATGGAGTGTGGCAGGCACTGTCAGACAGTTGTGGGCTGAGCACTGATATGTGGTATCAAACATGTGTATCCCTGATAGACAGACAGATGCTATATATGGCAGTTAAGTGATATCAGTACATTAGAATATTAAGTGTGCCACATGACTTGCTCACATATTTTCTTTTCCTTCCAGGGTGATGGTGCATCAGCGTAACCCACCTTATACAGCAGCAGAGGATCAGGAGATCCACCAGAGCCTGGTGCAGAATTTCTCTGTGCTGTTTTCCAGGACCAGCCAGAACCAGCATGAGAGGGCTGCACTGTGGCAAGATCTTGTCCGTCGGGTAAATGACATAGGCATGCATAACCGGACATATGAGCAGGTATGCCATCACTGCAGTGATTTAATTAGACATGTCCGGCAGCGTGCGTCTGATATCCACAGACAACAGCTTGCCACAGGTGGTGGGGTACCTATCCACCCCCCCTCACCAGTGTGGAGGAGCACCTCCTAAGTGTTGTGGCTCCAGGCCAACAACAACAACATCCACAAACATGTGTCATCATGGAGGCTGGAGCCACCCAGCATGTTGAAATGGAGTGTGCAGGTAACATGCCATATCTGTAGTTGACTGTTCTCTGTACTGGTAGTTTATGCATGTGTGAGATATGTACTGTGTGTGTAGCTGTTAACCTGCCTATTCTTCTGCAAGATTGATATTCTGAGCATAATCTGTACACCTGTGAAAGCCACCTGTTGTACTACTGTACTTTATCATACTCACAGTATCAATGGCACAGTTGTGGCCACTGGCAATCACTGTCATATTTTTGCAGGTCCCTCTGGAGTGACAGCAAGGCAGCCAATCCATGCTGGTGAGTGTGTAATAACAATACTATTGCTAATGACATGTGCATGTCATATGGAGGTGTAGTGTGTGCACATGTAACACCTACGCATAATGCATGCTGTGCATGTTTGCTGTGAGACTATGCATATCCCATTATTCTCAGTAGCTGCCTCACTCACATGCAATACACAGAGCATGACACACATGTGTGGCAACACAGTACTGGACATTGTATAGGCATACCTGATACACATGTACACAACACACACATGTTTGGCATAGACACTACACCTTAGCCTGCTACACATGTCCAATTATGACACCTGCTGTATGGCCACCCTTCAGTATCCCACTTATCCTCTATGCAGCACACATAATATACCTGAGGGGTAGAGGCCTACCATGTCTTTGTGCAACAGTCTTGAACAAATAATACATTCATGTTAGGCAATGCTCACTATTGGCCACCTTACACACCCATGTAACAAGTGGCTGTGTAATTGTGGATGTAGTCATGTTACTGCACTTCAGGTACAGCATGCTAGCTGCCTGTCTGGCACACATTATTATTGTTGACTGACCACAAGAAGCATGTTGATCATGGCTCACGTTACTACACCACATCCAGTTCCACTGACCACAAAAGTACACATAGCAGTTATTGCGTAGCACCGTCATGTGTTGTGTGTGTGTGTGTGTGTGCAAATATATGCACCCACAGCTTGTAACACTTGCACAACATTGTTATGTCCTTGTACACATTGTGTCCCAGGGTGGAGACAATCACTGAACAACTACACACAACCATCAAGTACACGTATACTGTTATTAACAAGGGCTGTCTACACTTGCACTGCATGTTCCTGTGCAACACATAATCTGCATGCTGACACGTGTGCAGTGATTTTTCCTTGTGATACTGTCACCCACCCTCAAACAGTATTGTGTATGTGTTGGATTGCAGGTGTGTCTGTGTTTGTATCTGCTGTACTGAGGAGTGTGCCTGTGTGCCTGTGTGCATGTGTGCATGTGCGCCTGTGTGCCTGTGTGCATGTGTGCCTGTGTGCATGTGCCTGTGTGCATGTGCGCCTGTGTTCATGTGCACCTGTGTTCCTGTGTGCATGTGCTCCTGTGTGCATGTGCACCTGTGTGCCTGTGTGCATGTGCACCTGTGTGCCTGTGTGCATGTGTGCTAACATCGTGTACACATTTGTAAACTGTGTTTCCTATCTTCCTCTCACAGGTTCTGATGTTGCTCTGGTGGAGTGCAGCAGGGAACCTGAAGCCACTGCTGGGGATAGTGATAATGATGATACATGTGTAATGGCACAGGGAGGTGTGACAGGGTCTGTCATTGGTCAGCCAATCGACACTACACAGCAGTCAACCCCATCAATGCGCACAGTCATCCTGCCGATACATCCATTGTCACCAATGTCCTTAGCTGAGGGACAGCATACAGTGGGCATTGACCAGGGTAGTGTGGTATCATTGGCACATGCATCCCCTCACAGCAGCCATGGCCAGATTCCTGACATGGTACCACACAGGCAGATGTCCAGGGGTTCTCGTGGGAGCATCCGTGGTCGTACTGCCCCTGTCAGACGTGCCCACAGAGGTCTTTCAACCTCAGCTATGTTCCGGCTGTAATGCAGGCACAGGCACATATGGAATGGTACACCAGACAGGGTCTGAGGGAGCTTAGAGCACATCGCACCGCTATGAATGACACTATGCGTGACATTGCGGCTGCCATCCGTAATATCAGCGAGGTCATTGATAGACGTTGGGGGACACATTAGATCTCTTCCACAACTACATGTCCAGGAGCCAGGACAGTGCAGGATGGTTGAGGCGTCAACGTGGATGTATGACAGCAACATCAGCAGCTGGCAGTCGTTGCGGATGACAACAAACCCGCAGCCACTCCCATAGTGCCAGTACCAGCCCCAGCAATGCTGGGTCTGTGCTGTCATTACACCATCCTAGAAGACCACGTGCACGTGGCTCTGGACAGTCCCAGCAGGGACATGTGTCCAGTCAACAACCCACTGCTTCTGATGACAGTACCCAGTCTGGCTTAGTACCTGATACTGTCCGTAGCACCCCTGCCAGGCACAGGTACAGTGTCCGTGGCCAGAGACAGTGATCTGTATGACCTGGCAGGTACAGTCTGTGGCTGTCCACAAACACTCATATATGGCAGCCACATGGTGGAACTGTGTGCAAGCATACACACACACATAATGCTAACACCTAGGGCTAACACATACACACACACATCGCATCAACATTGCCCCATGTTGTACTGTTGTCCCTCACTAACACACACACACATACATGTCGATTGGATGTGTCAATGGCAGACTCTGGCAAACCAAGTACACACCCTGTGCATATGATGAAACTGTGCCACCTCCTGCCATCTGTAACATTGATGCAGGAACAGGATAGCATGGTGCTGATGCACAGGGTGACTACATAGCACTGTAGTAATAATATCATGTTGTTAACAGTACAGTGTAATGATATTGTTGTGGGTATATTCGAGCATGCATGATGCATTAACTATGATTGTCATTGTAGTTTTGTATACACCAGTGTTAATTCCCAAAGTGTACTGTCTGCACATGTGCCACATGGCTGTTGTGTGTACCTGTGCCTGCATGTGTTGGGGTGTGGACAGTACATGTGTGATGTTTGCAGCACAGAGTTGCAGGTGTACATTTGTGAACATGGTTAGCATGGAACATGACATGGTTTGACAGTATGCTGTGGGTGATACGGTTTCCATATGTCAATGGTCTGCATTCTGGTACTATACACAGCCTACATAGCCTGACATTCCGTGGTCATTACATGGTGTCTCCTCAACTGATACACAGATGTAGGAACCTGGTGTCAGTGATATCCCTGCAGTACTACACTATACCAGTAGCCATTCTTACTGAGCCCCACACATCCCTGGGAACAATACTCTTTGGCATATAGCAGTCTCACGTACATGTCAACACACTACGGATATGTCCATCCACGACTGCAAATGCATACAGTGGCCTACAATGCATTCTACACATGACACACCTAACCACCACAAGGGTATCATACAGACAGATACCTGTTGTCCAAGCCATGCTGTATTGCTGTAATGCAACTGTAGCATTGTCATCGGCATGTAGTTAACATAGTATTCCAACAGTACCATGTAGGTGGTAGCACCCATCATGTAGAACGGGTAATGGTGTGTACATGTGGACAAGTGTTATCTTGTCTATCCTGTGATATTCACATTTCCAAAGGTATTCTGCAGTCCCTCGGTGTATCACCTAAGCAAGAAGGTGTCTGTATGCATATCGGCAACAGTTGCCATACACCTACACTGGATGTCCATCACTCACAGACTTTGCTGTGTTTTAACATGTCTGACATATACTCCAGACATGAACCCTCACCCACATTAATCTATCAAAGCTTTCATGGGTGTGTGTCACATAGTTGGCCTAGGACACAGGTCACTGCAGTAGCCTGCATTGTCACCAACATACATGTATGGCCTAAGGTCTGGTAAGCTGCGGCACATGCTGGCAGAGGTAACAACTGTAATCATATGAGGCAGGCTTCACACATAGGAACTATTAAAGGTCACAGGTACATATCTGTATGTGGCACACACATACCTGATGTGTGCATTGAAATTACTGTTATAATAATATGTCATACAATAATAAAAGCAAAACACATAACACATTGACAAACTGTGTGACAAACACACACGTCATTTGTAGGTTTCAAACCCCTACCTAACTATGTTATGATACTTGAGAGAGACGCATTAGCACAGCATGCTATTCACATTACTGGATGATTTCCCTTCTCCTGCTGTATTTATAGGGTGCTGACATCATCAGTCTTTCCAAAGAGGAATGTACATCTTTTAGTGTGTTATCCCAGTCTTCAAAAAGGCCATTCCTTTCACAGAGAATTGCATACACACACACACACACACACACACACACACACACACACACACACACACACACACACACACACAGCATTTGCAGGATTCAAACCCCTACCTATGTTATGATACTTGAGAAAGACGCATTAGCACAGCGCACTATTCGCATTACTGGATGATTTCCCTTCTCCTGCTGTATTTATAGGGTGCTGACATCATCAGTCTTTCCAAAGAGGAATGTACATCTTTTAGTGTGTTATCCCAGTCTTCAAAAAGGCCATTCCTTTCACAGAGATTTGCATACATACACACACCCCCCTGCCACCACACACACACACACACACACACACACACACACACACACACAGCATTTGCAGGATTCAAACCCCTACCTAACTATGTTATGATACTTGAGAGAGACGCATTAGCACAGTGCGCTATTCACATTAATGGATGATTTACCTTCTCCTGCTGCATTTATAGGGTGCTGGCATCATCAGTCTTTCCAAAGAGGAATGTACATCTTTTACTATCCCTCAGTATGGGGGTTAACAATATCTGTGCATTAACAGAAGCCTAATTCAGGGTCACATATGCACACTGGCACTGCCAGGTTATGTTCTATACCATGCTTCATGACCACAGGACTTGTAACACACAACACAAGTAGGGGGTGTATCCATATACATCACAGATACACACACCTCTGGGTTGGTACCACTGCACTAAGCATGACAGGCCATACATATACAACTACCATTGTGCAAAACTGCCTTTTGGTTTGGTGTGTAGTTCAGACCACCCCCCATACCCAGGAACCGCACCCGGCTTTCCTGGGAACAGTGTAGGATATGAAGGTCTTCACACACACCATTATAGTGGTTGACTTCAGGTACACAAATATTGACTGGGGATACTACTCAGGCCCTCAACAACATCACCCTACAGCCACTACAATTTGTGGATCCATGTGCTATGGCACAACCAGTCACCACACCCACAAGGGGGAATACATATTGGACCTGATCATCACCAACATGGGGACTCTATGTTCCACACCAGAGGTAGAACCCTCATTGTTAAGATCAGACCATAAACAACTTTCCCTGGACATCCATATCCCGTCCCCACCCCCAGCCAAGGAAATCACTGTAAAGAATTTCTCAAAAGCAGACTTTGCACTTGTGAAGACTGGGGTGGAATACTTCAAAGGCCCCATGCTGGAGGATAATACAGCCCAATCTGCAGAATCCTTTACAAATGCATTGTATGAGCACCTGCAGGTATGCATTGATCATGCTATCCCAAATAAAACCATGACTCCTCCAAAACAGGAGACCTGTCTGGTTGACCCCGGCCATATATAAGCTGTACAACAGAAGGAGGAAGCTACTACATAAAAGAGCAATATCCCACAGAGGAGGACATCTCTGAACAGTATTGGCAAGACACTTCAATCCCTCATATAATCATCACTTGCACGTTTTGACAGTGAAATTGACCAGACACTACAGATAATCACAAGGCCTTCTTTAGTTATGTCAGGAATATGTGTGGAAACAACACAGATATGCTCTGAATTGTTGCATAACAGCACAAAATATGCCAAACCTACGGACATAGCCTACACCCTGGCAGACAGAGTCTGCACAAACGCCCCCCCCCCCTTACCCCCAAGGGTACAGATGCCCATCCCAAATGAATGTAACCTCCCTGACATCACAGATGCACAGGTGACAGATGCCCTCTCCACAGCAAATAACACAGCATATGTATGGGATGGACGGTGTCCCAGGCTGTGTCCTACACGAGCTCTGAGTAGAACTGAACACTCACATTAAGTCACTGTTCCAACTTAGCCTTACTACAGGATATGTACCCTGAGAATGGCATACAGATACAGTGCTCCCACTCCACAAAGGTGGTGCCACAACGGACCACAGGAACTATCACCCCATAAGCCTGACTAGTGTGGTAGAAAAAGCTATGGAGCGTATTATCATGGAAGTCATAATCAAAAACATTGTGAGCCTCCAGACAGTGGATCATACACAATTTGGCTTTGTTAAGGGCAGATCTTGCCTCTTACACATAGTTCATATCTTTGAAATGGTTACTGAAGCCATGGATGAGGGCAAGGTAGTTCACACAGTCTACCTGTACCTTGCAGAAGCCTGCAACACAATACCCCACTCAGGCATCATACATATGCTTACCAGCTTAAATATCAACCCCTATATCACTAGATGTGTTGCTATCTGCCTCAGGGATGGAACCCACATGGTCAGAATTGCAGGTGCCATGTCCAATTCCAGACCAGTTACAACTGGTGTCTCACTGGGCTCAGTTGTGGGACCTGTCCTGTTCGGTATGTACTTCTCTGAGGTTCAGACTAACACGGGGGGATTATGTCTAACAAACGTCACAGATGACTGCTAACCGGGGGCCATAAGCAACACTGCAGCTGACACATGCTTCCTCCATAAGGGTCTCACAGAGATGGATGCTTGTTGCCAGAGCCATGGCCTCGTGCTAAATGCTAAGACATGCATAGTCATCCCCTTTGGGGAAAACAGGGTGCACACAAATCACCACATAAGTGGTAATCCATTAAGTACAGAAGATGTATTTACAGATTTGGGGACCAACATAGATCGTAACCTCTCCTTTGCTAATCACATTGACAGAGTCATTGCAAAGACCTTTATATAGCCCTCCTTATCACATGGGGTTTGCATGTAGATCATGGGAGGTCATTGTGGCCCTCTACTAGTCACTCATCAGGCCCATGTTTGACTACAATGGCCCCTTTGGGGTGTACCTTACCCAACACCTGCAGCAACTACAGTGTCCACAACAGTACCTCCCCAAGAGGATCATGGGCTACACACAGATGTCCTATGCAGCTCAACTAATGGATCTCCAGCTCTACTCAGTTGCTTAACGCCTACTCAGAGGTAATCTATGCCTGGCGTACACAGCCATGTCAAACCCAGAAGTAATGGACATGCTCCATCTCATAACATCCAAGACCCTTAGAGCTACACACTCCAGGGACTTAAACCTCAGCACAAAACTAAATAGGACATGCTGCAGGGACAGATTCATTACCCAGAGGCTCCCCTCACTCTGGAATTGAATCCCAATTAAAGTTAGACATAGCCCCTCGCCAACCCTCTTCCAGCAAAATCCAGCCGCATGGATGGGAAATTGCATATTCACCCCGGGATCTCCACTGTGTCCCTGCTTGACAGAGGCACAGCAAACTAGCCTTAAAGGGTGCCTTCTGTGACCTACTTTACAGAGGCACAGTAGGCTACTCTACTGGGGAGGCGGATGCCAAATACACTCTGCCTAGGCTTATGAATTCCCTAGGGCAGACAGCCTAGCATCGACCTCTGCACCTATGTTTATGTTGGGGATGCACAATATTTGTTGCTGATACTGTTTGCAGGTCTTTATTGCCATAGCTTTCCCAGTTTCTATGAACAACTTGTGTATCTGCGTAACATGTTTGATCATGACAGGGTTCCAGTATATTAATATATGTGTCTGTTGTCATTTAACTGTGTGCACAGGGCAGATTGCTGGATCGTGGGAGGTTCCTGGCTTAACACATACAACTGCCAGATATGTGTGGCCGACTGCTATACTCAGACATGGCCTAAGTGTGTGAGCATGCCCAGTTCAGGCTTTCCATGGTTTGTTGCCTGACATATGTCTCATTTATCCAAGTGTGTGAGCATGCCCAGTGTGACCTTTCCATATGTTGTGATCTGAAGTCCACTACATTTGTGGCTGTGTGTGAACATGACCAATATTGACATTTATACTGTGTGTGTTGGAAGTCATGTTGTGTTCTTACTGCCAGACTCCTTTGTGTCATAACTCAACAGGGATTGTGCTGTGCCTGCAGGGTTTCCATGGGATAGTTTGCAAAGACTTGTCAACATTCTTTCATACTGGCTGAACACTGCAATACTGTCATGGTGTACTGGTTCAGTACTTTCACTATGGTGCACAGTATCATGGGTTTGAGTCCCATCACTGCTTTAAATGTTCATACTGAGCAGACCAGACTGGTTAAGGGCCAGTTGGGCAACTATGAGCATGTTGCATTTTGTTCAGCTATGGCCTACTTAAACCAGGCTTGTCCAACATTGCTGTGTATTCACCAACTTGGGTGGACATTGCCAAACATTACTCCACATTGACCACAGTTGTACTAGTTGGTGTGTGTGATTCTGTTCATAGGTTCATACTAGGCTATCTGCCCTAGGGCATTTATAATCCTAGCCAGAGTGTGTTTGGCTTTCAACACACATTTTAAGTGGAGTTTGCCATGACATTTTTCAAGGTTAGTATACTGTGCCTCTGTCTAACAGTGACATAGAAGCGATACCCAGGGTAAACCTACAATCTCCCATCCACTCATCCAGATTCCTCTTGAAGAGAGTCAATGAGGGACTCTGGCTAACCTGGAGTGGGAGTTTACTCAAGAGTGGAGGGAGCCTCTGGGTTATAAATCTGTCACTCCAGCATGTCCTATTTATTTCAGTCCTGAGGTTCAGGTCTCTTGAGCACGTAGCTTGATGGGATTCTGATTTTCCAAGGTGCCGCATGGTCATTGATTCCAGGTTGGACATGGCTTTATACATCAGGCACAGATCACCTCTGGGCAGGCGGTATGCCACTGAGTGGAGCTGCAGTTTCTTTAACCGGGCAGCAAATGGCATGTGTTTGAGCCCTTTGATCCTCCTGGTGAGGTACTTTTGTGGTCTTTCCAGCTGCTGCAGGTGTCTGATAAGGTACATCCCACAAGGGGCACTGTACTCAATTATGGGCCTGATGAGGGATGAGTAAAGAGGCACAATGACCTCCCCTGATCTAGATGTGAATACCTTCATGATTAGGTGGGCTATATGAAATGTTTTTCTAAACACTTTGGCCACGTGGTTGTCAAATGAGAGATTGCTATCAACTTGGGTCCCCAGGTCCCTTATCACTTCTTCCATACTTAATGGGTTACCACCTATGTGGTAATTTGTGGGCACTTAGTTTTTGCCAAAGGGATGACTATACATTTTTGCATTTAGCTTGAGGACATGGCTCTGGCACCAGTTGTCTGTTTCTATGAGGCCCTTTTGTAGGATGCTTGTGTCAGCTGGAGGGTCGATTATGGCACCCAGTTTGCAGTCATCTGCAAACTTGTTCAGCCACAGTCCTTCTGTGTTGGCCTGTACCTCCGAGAAATATATACCAAACAAGGGAGGTCCCAGGACTGAGCCTTGTGGGATGCCACTTGTAGCTGGTTTGGGGTCTGACATGGCTCCAGCATTTCTGACCATGTGGGTTCTGTCCTTGAGCCAGTTTGCAACCCATCTAGTGACATAGGGGTTTATATTGAAGCTGGTGAGCTTATCTATAATGACCAAGTGGGGTATTGTATGGAAGGCTTTTGCGAGGTCCAGGTAGGCTGTGTGGACCACCTTCCCTCGTCAATGGCCTTGGTGACTGTTTCAAATGACTCAACCAGGTTTAAGAGGCAGGATCTGCCCTTAACAAAGCCAAACTGGGTAGGATCCAGTGTCTGTAGGTCCCCAATATCTTTATTTCTGAGGTCCATGATGATCCTTTCCATAGCTTTGCAGACCAAGCTAGTCAGGCTTCTGGGCCAATAGTTTGCAGTATCCATTGAGGCACCACCTTTGTGGAGAGGGACCACTGTTGCTGTACACTGCTCTTTGGGTACATATCCTGTGGTAAGGCTGAGATTGAACAGTGGTTTTATGTTTGTGTTCAATTCTTCTTGGGGTTCATGTTGGACACAGCCCAGGACACTGTCTGGTCCCATTGATGCTGTGTGATTTGCTTTGGAGAGGCTGGCTGTTACCTGGGCATCTGAGATGTCAGGGGGCCAGCACTCTGCTGGGATAGAAATTTGCCCTTTTGGTGGGGAGGTGGGGAGAAGTTTGCACTGAACCTGTCAGCTCGGATGTTGGCAATGTCTGTGGGTTTGGTGTATTGTTTGTCATTTTGGACTAATTCTGAGCATATCTGGGAATTCCCACCCAGGTTCCTACCATAACTAAAGAAAGCCTTGTGATTATCCTTAGTGTCCTGTACAATTTTTATCTCAATGATGGCCTTAGACGATTTTATGTGTGGCCGTAGTTTTTCAATAATACTGATCAGAGATGCCTTCCCTTTTTGGGATTTTGCTCTATCATATAGTAGCTTCCTCCTTGTATTGTATGTTTTTATGGCTGGGGTCCACCAGACAGGATGCCTGCCTTTGGAGGATTGGATCTTGGTTTTATTTGGGATTGCATGATCCATGCATTCCTGAAGGTGTTCATAGAATGTGTTTATAAAGGGTTCTGAGGTCTGGGCCATATTTTCCACAGGCACAGGGGCTGTGAAGGATTCCACCTCAGTTTTGAGGAGTGTGACATTTGCTTTAGTGAAATTTTTCACTGTGGTTTTCTGGCCATGGGCTGGGGTCGGGATGTGAATATCCAGTGAGATTACTCTATGGTCTGATCTTACCAGTGAGGGATACACTTCTGGTCTTGGGCATAGAGTCCCCATGTTGGTGATGATCAGGTCCAGTATGTTTTCCCCTCTTGTGGGAGTGGTAGCAAGTTGTTCCATAGCATTTGAGTTTATAAATTCTAGGAACCTTTGGGCTAGGGTGTTGCAGCTAGGGTAATGCTCCCAGTCTATGTTTGGGTAGTTGAAGTCACCCAATATAATGGTGTTTGGGGAGACCTTCATATTTTCATGTGTTCTCCAGTCAGCCAAGTGTGGTTCCAAGTGTGGCTATGAACTGGAAGGTGGTTTTACCCACTGTTAGTTGCACATGGATAGTCTCTGATGCTTCATGCTGTGCCACCAACCTGGGGGTGTGGGTATCTTTGACAAATATTGATACTCACCCTCCTTTTGTAGTTTGTTCCATGTTTTGTGGCTGTTAAGCATGGTATGAGGTGTAACCTGTTAGTGCTAGGGTGCTCTTGGGAGCCTTGAACCAGGTTTCTGTTACTGCACAGATATCAACATTCTCCATGCTGAGGAGAGTTTGGAGTGCATGCATCTTGCAGTTTAGACTTCTGGCATTGAGTAGCATTACTTCTAGTTTCTTATCCCTTGTGATACCTATGGAGGTGGGTTTGTCTTTTGAGCCTTACCTAAAAAGGCACTATGGGGGTGACAAGAGCCTTTGGCAATATCCAAAAGGCCACAGGTGACAGGTGAAAGCCATCCCTAGTGAAGCATCATGTCTTGTTGAGCATGTCATCCCAGGCTGACAGGCATTGGATCCCCTTTCACTGACACCAATACTTAAGCCAATTGTTGTAATTGATCATCTTGTCTTCATATTGTGGCATCATGTTTGGTGAGGGTAGGATGATACTCAAGGTCATCAAGTTTGCATATACTACATGGTGGTAAATGCTGTTTAGCACTACCTTACATTGCTTAACACATGGCCATCATGCCTCAGGTGGTGCTGCAGGGCTGCCTATGTCAGATGCACATACTACACTCCCTGCACATGTTTGAAAGCAGGTTGTGTCAACTTAGGCATCCCTTTCACTATATGTGGGAGTCAGAGAGGTATCATTTCCAGGGTTCCTACTGAGCCAGTGTATGTGCTATGTGTTGCCTCTTTGCCAAGGCCAAGGCATACTGGGCACGCCTCCTTCTGCCTACTGGGGCAGGCTCAGGTTGTTCCTCCTCCGAGTCACGCTCTGCCTGTGATGGCCTTGGCAATGGTGGGGGGCTGTTTGGCCCAGGCCTATGCTGGTCCTGCTGCAGCTGTTTTCACAGAATCATATTATGTAGCATAGCACATACCATGACAATTTGGGTACATGTAGTTGGTGAGTATTGCAAGGCTCCACCAGATGTGTCCAGGCACCGGAACCGTGACTTGAGCAACCCAAACACACGCTCAATTACATTTCATGTTTGTGCATGTGCCTCATTATGGTGTTCCTGTTCAGGTGTGTGTGCGTTTCTGATGGGTGTCATCAGCCACGGCTCCAGTGCATAGCCAGCATCCCCCACTAAGTGACCATGTGGGATGTCCCCATTGGCAAATGTCTGGTACAGCTGCATCAGATGCCAGATATGGGAATCATGGTAGCTTCCAGGGCAGCCAGCACACACATTCATTATTATGCCCTGGGCATCACACACGACCTGGCAGTTGATGGAGAGGAAGCCCTTGCAGTTAATGTAGGCCCTACCCCGCTCACTGACTGGTGCTTTGATGTGTATATGCGTGCAGTCTATTGCACCCACTACCTCAGGGTATTCTGCTATTTGCTGGAAGAGACGCATATTGCTGGCCAATACCTCACGGGAATTGGGGAAATATACATGATCACCGACATGTGCTGACATGGCATCCAGGAACTGGTGCAGTACCCTGGATGCTGATGCCTGTGATATCCCCATCATATCACCAGTTTGTCTCTGGAAGGTACCTGTTGCTAGTATTCTTAGGCCAACACATACCTTGGTTTCCACTGGGATGGGTTCCCCTCTGTTGGTTCTGTGTGTGAGGCGTGGCCTGCACAGCTCAACAATTTGCTGCAGGAGGTCTCTGTCCACTCTATAGCGCTCCACTATCTCCAGCTCATGTAACCCCTGGTAGGTGACCCTGGGCCTGTACACTCTTCTCTGTCTCCTCACTGTGGGTTGTCCGGCAGCATTTGCATTGTCACCACCCTCATCATGTTGCATATGTCGCCTTATAACAGCAATGGCAGCCCCTAGCATTTTTTGTCTGAGTGAAGCTTTTTCAGTTTTCACTTCTAGTAGCTTACTCCAGTGTTGCAGTGTCTCTTGAGAGAAACAAACTGCACTGTTGTTTGCAGAGTTTTAAGTGCTGGCCTGGGCTAGTGTTCTGCCTGTGTAATTGCCTGATTCTGATTGTTTTCACCTGCTAGCTCTACTAGTATTCCCTGGTAGCTTCCTACTATTTGTTGTGCTTCCTTTTTCCTTTCTGTTTCCTCAGGGGGGAGCGACATGCATATTAGCTCAAACACGCTCACAGCAGCTCACATGCACGCACACATGCTTAGATGGACTAAAACTTACTTATTTGGGTTAAAACGCATGCACACCAGCACATATGCACTTACAGGTCCTTAAACAGCCTTATACATGCTTACTCCGGCATACACGCGCACACTCACGCTTTCACGCGCGCACTCTGTCTTACTCGGGTTTACAGGCGCGCATTCCTGCTCAGCAAGAAAGTTTGGTGTTATCCACAGTATACACCTTCCATTTCTTGGCTTTCCCTGGCCTACCTGTTGACACACCTCTTTCCATGATGTCTAACTGACAGATGACATATGCCACTCTGCTCCTGTGAGCTTCACTACTTTCATACATACCCCCCTTGTGATGTCACCTATCTCCTACTCTGTTACTCCCCATATCCTACTCCTACACTCCACTGACTGTGCTCATTTGCTATGTAAAAGTGCGATTCACTATCCTAACACTCATTTACATAGGATTGCCTACTAATGCTTGGTTACATGTCTTAGACTGGGCTTCTCCCCGTATCAACCCCTACTCGGTGGCCATGTTGTCTTCAGCCTGCTATTCCCTTACATTGTAATTTAACAGTTTTCATAGATTCCACGTTTGTGGCTTTTATTTTCTTATTTTATGATTTTTGTAGCGCACCCCATTTGCGCGGCGCTGCGCTTAAACATCGGAAATCGCCAAAAAAAAAAAAAGTATTCTTATTTTAATTTTGCATCTGGGAACATTTCCAATGGCCGTATATTTGGCCATTGGCATGCTTCCTCAACCATATGCAATCTTTATTTGGAGCTGACAAGGCTCCATTGTGCTATTTGCAGAATGGTACTCAGTTGTCAACTGAGTACATTTTTGCAGCTAACACGGCTCCTACTCGGACAGGTTTGTGGTTCCTGGATCGCAAATTTGCTTCATTTGCATGCCTTTCAGCTGCAGGTGAGGTAATTTGCATATCCCAGCCCTGTCCGTGTAGGAGACGTTTTAGGAGCTCTGTTACACAACCCTACAAGCTGTTCCTGGATCGCTCGTCGGAGATGATGGCTGCATGGAGTCTTACTCTACTCGTACACTCAGTGCAAGCCATCGTGAATCTGGCAGAATGTCTAACTTCATTAAATAATTTTCAGTAACAAAAAGTGATCATACAAATTTCATTGCTATTACTTTCCGCAGAGTCCTTAGAGGTTGTGCCTATTTCTTCCACGATGGTAGTGCAGGCCCCCCCATGTAACTCGCATTGTATTAAAACATGACAACTATTTTAGAAGAAGCTGAAATGTTTTCCACATTTTATATCTTAATTCAAATTTTTTTTTTCCCCCTGGCAAGCATGGGCACTCATAAGAAGCTATTGCTTTAATTTTGGCTTTCCCATTGAGGGGTGCAAATATGTCCCTGTTATTGTAAATAAAGATCACATCTCTTTTTTAACACTGGGAAGTGGTCTAGCTACCTCTGCAGGTCTTATCAGCGCAGCTTCAGGCTGCCAAAGGACATGAAAGAGCTCATGAAAACTGTTAAAACAGTCCTAGGGGAATAGCATCACAGTGGAAGGACAAAACAGCATTGTTAAAGCAAAACTGATACCTGTTGGTGCCTTCATGAAGCTCTCTTTTGATGTTATGCAAATAACTACCATGGATATCGGACAAATAAAGGCAGACATTGCAAAGCACAGCCAGCTTCAATGCTGTACTAAAGCATCAACAGCTGGTGACCAGTGGGCCCTAAGAAAGACTTACTCCAAGGATATTCAGCAGTAACACCTGCATTCTCATAATACAGAACAGATGTTGCAACATTTGAGAATAGGGCTCAACAGAATAATTTGAGGCTGATTATCGTATGAGAAAATGCGAATGGAGCAGAAGTGAAGAGCTGAGGAAACTGCAGAGAGGCTCATAAACACCAGTCCTTGAGATGGCTCATCATATATTACTCCCAGGGTGATAAATACCAATGTCCCAAAACAATTTTTTAAATATGTTCAGAGTTAAGTAGTCTGCTAACTACCCTTTTGGGCCATATTAAGCCTAGCCAACTTCTTTTTTTATGCTCGAAATAACCTATTCCATTTGGTTATAGATTGGCCTTACCCATCCCATAGTTGATAAGTATATTACCCCCAATGAGAATAACTGGGATCATATCATAGATAATTTGAGGGGACCCATGCATAGGATAAGGCATTTAAGAGCTGCAACTGTCCATTAGCAGTACAGAGACAGTCCTGGAGTTTATTTTCTGTTTCCCACCCATAAATCTAAGTTGAACTTGAATATGGACAGCCATTTAATGTGGATGGGGAGTCTGTTCAAGTGCACCTTTATCTTCGAAGTATATCTGCCTCCCCCCCAAGCCATACTATCAATGTTGCAGAAGAGGTTTAAATACCTATACAGAGTATTTCTGATGCCATTTGACTTGCTGATGTTCAGTAAATTCATCAGTACTGGATTAGATGCCAGACACAGGTCACCTCTTAGCAGTCTGTAGGATACTGAGTATAGTGACAGTGTTTTGAGTCTGTCCATGTAAGACATGCTGTGTAGGCCTTATATCTTTTAGTAAGGTATCTCTGTGGGCATTCCAGTTGTTGCATGTGTCTGGATACATGCATACCAAAGGGGACTAATATATTCAATGATTGGCCTAATGAGGACTGAGTAAATGGGCACAATGACATTCCTAGATCTAGACAACATCCCTTTGTTTATAAGCTGTGCAATATAAAAACACTCTCATGTTGGTCAAACGTTAGGTCATTGTCCACTAAGATCCCAAATCCTGAATAACTTGATCAACTCTTAGGGGCTTATTGTCAACATGGTAGTTGCCTGGGGAATATGACTTCCCAAAAGGACACAATAATGCATTTTTTGGCATTTAGTTTCAAACCATGATTTTGACACCAGTTCATTTGGGGATTCAATGACTGCTGCCACGTTGCAGTCATCTGAAAATGTAGTCAGAGCCCTTTGGTATTATCTTCTATTTCAGAAATGTAGATGCCAAGCAGGAGAGGTCCCAGCACTGAACCCTGGGTGACTGCGCTGCTGACTAGTCTCTTTGTGGAGGTAACTTCCCCTATTTTGATTATCTAGGTCCTATCTGTGAGCCAGCTGGCAATCCAGTGGGTGACAGATGGGTTCATTTTCAGTTTTATAAGCTTTTCCAGTATACCAGCTTGGAGTATTGTATCAAAAGCTTTGGCCAGGTGGAGGACTGCAGTGTGTACAATTTTGCGTTCATCTATTGCTTTGGTGACCTTTTCAAACAAATGCACCAGGTATTGTAAGCATAACCTGCCCATGATGAATTCAAACTGAGATGAGTCTTGTGTTTGGAGGTTCTCTTTGTCCTAAATGATTGCTTCCATGATAAGTTTTTCCATGGCTTTGCATATGAGACTGGTCAGACTTATGGGTCTGTAATTGACTGTGTCTGTGGAAGGTCTTCCCTTATGCAGGGCAATGATTGTAGCTGGTCTCCATACACATGGTACAAAAGCTGTATGGAGGTTAAGACTGAAGAATGTCGTTAGGGGGTGTGGCTAAATTGTGCTTCATGCTAATTAAGATGCATCCAGGAATATTGTCAGGACTCATCAGTGCAGTATTTTTTGTGTGATAGTTGGAGGTGATCCAGTTTCAGGTATATCTTGAGGGACAGATGGAAGGGAGAGAGTGGTAAACTCAGAGATAAATGTATCAGCCAACAGGTTAACTATATCTTCAGCCTCAGTGCAGGTAACATCATTCACAATCATCTCAATGCATTGTTGTGCTGGGCTTTTGAGAATACACACATAACTTAAAAAAGCCTTGAGACTGTCTTTGCCTTGGGTAGCTATTTTAGCCTCAAACTTGGCTTTGGTGGATTTTATTAAGCTCCTGAGTTGTTTGTTTATTTTAGTGACAATGGCTCTAACATTCTGGGAATTACTTGTCTTACTTTGGTCAAACTTATTTTACTTTTATTATAAAGTTTGCTGATACTATGGTTCCCCTTGTGGTTTGTTTCCGGGGTTTTTCCTGCACTTACTTCCTATGGATTACAGCTACAACTATGTAGCTGTTTACATGCTGGTATAGTGTGGTGGTGTACATTCTGGTATTCAATTGAGTTAACTGGGTTTGGTACATATCTGAAGTTTTCCAATGTATCACTTAGGAGTAGGTAGTTTGTCTTAAAGAAATTTCTAAAGGTTTCTTGGTTGAAGGAATCTCTGGTTTCAGTTTTATTTAAAGGAGACTGCTTTATGGTCAAATCTAACAAATGATGAAGATACGTAAAGAATGGTGCAAGAGCTCCCATATTAGTAAGGACAAGATCCAAAATGATTCTCCCCTAGTGGGTACTCTGACTAATTGTTCCATGATATTTGTATTGACAAAGTCCAGGAATCTCTGTGCTTGTGCAGTAGTGGTAGTGTAAGTCTTCCAGTGTTGAATAGTTTAGATCACCAAGGAAAATGATATTGGGTTTAATACTGAGTGATTCTAGCTCCTCTAGATAGTCGTTGTGGCTTTCTTTTGTCACACGGGGAGTTCAATAGGTAACTAATATACGGTCTGGGACCTTTCTGATTGTTACTTGGACATGAAGACGCTCTAATGCATCATGCTGCTTTACCAGCTTTGATATGAGTCGCTTCTGCATGAAGACTGATAAACCTCCACCTTTTTCCCCCTCCTGTGCATCAGCTAGTCTAAACATATTTTATTTATTTATTTAGTTATTTTATTTTATATTTGTTGACCGGAAGAGTCCAACTGGATTACAAGTCCATTTTCAGTGGAGGCCCAGGGAGAAAAGCTCCAAGATAAAAATTTTTTACAAAACATAGTTTTAAGGAGAGACTTTTGACATACAATTTCCATAGAAGAGACTTTGACATACATATTAACTAACAGATAGGATACATTCACTTTCTACAATATAATATTACATTTTAGAAGATATTCCTAAGTTTAGGATTCCTGTGATAGATCTACTATCAGAGTAAAAGCAGAGAGATGTAGAATAAGGCTCTGAGAGAGCACATGATGCTCGCTATAGTTGAGAAGGATAACAAATTGATTCACTATATGTCATCGCCTAGTTTTAGTTGTGAAGAATACAAATTGATTTACAATATGTCTTCTGGTTTTAGTTGCTTATGGAAAGCTCAACATTGCTGGGGTAGTTTTCCCTAACTCCTAGAGAGATGGAATGAGCAGTAGATTAACAGTCCTAAGTGGGTACAGTACTATGATTGGTTGGCTTTGCAGAGTTACTTAAGTTAGGTAAGTGTTCTAATGAGACATTAGCCAGGGGGGGGGATACATGAGCACAGTCAATTATTCAAAAAGTGAGTTTTAACAAGTTTCTTGAACTGTGATGGGGATTTGTTGTCAGTTATGTGGGCAGGAAGGGAGTTCCATGTTTTTGGTATACTGTATGGAGGTTAAGACTGAAGAGTGTTGTTAGGGGGTGTGGCTAAATTGTGCTTCATGCTTCATTGTTATACTTGAGGAGGCTTTGTGTGCTAGACCTCAAGGGCCTGGTGATTGTACAGGGTTGCAAAAGATTTTGCAGGGCTAGGGTGTTTTCAGAGTTATGTATTATTTTGTGGGCTAGTGATAGTTGATTGAGATGAAGTAGTCGTGGTAGTTCTAGCCAATTGAGTTTTTTTAGGCATTCACAGTGATGTGTTCTGATGGGAGAGGTTGTAGCAAATTTGGCTATCTTATTATAACAACTATCAAGTTTGTTTAGGTTGGATTTGCGGAGATTTGTAAGCACGGGGGAGGCATAAAGTAGGGTGGATAGTAGGTGAGTCCTTGCAATTGTAGTTTTGGAGTGGTCAGTGCGGAATGTTTTATTGCGATACAGTAGGCCAAGTTTTTTATGTACTTTTTTATGGTTATAGAAATATGTAGGTCAAATCTAAGGTGATTATCTATTTCAACCCCTAAGATTTTGGTATGATTTGTGGTGGTGATTGTGGTCTTGTTAAAGGAAGAGATGAAGAAAGAATCAGTGGGAGGTGTGGCTCTGTGGGAGCAAAAGAGTACTAGCTTTGTTTTACTTGGGTTCAGAATGAGCCTTTGGTTTGTAATCCAAGTTTCTGCTAGGGAAAAGCATTGTTGTGTTAGGGAGTGAAGGATGTCAATTAATTTGGCTGCACATATTATGGTGGTATCATCTGCATATTGCACTATTGAGGCTTTAGGAATACTGTTTGGGAGCAGATTGGTGAAGAGGGTAAAAAGAAGCGGCCCCAGGATGGAGCCTTGGGGTACTCCTAGGGAGAGTGGTGGGGGGGTTGGTTTTGCCACATAGCTTCTTTTCTTCCCTCTGGGTAGTTTTTGAACCAGGAGATGGCAGGGGTGGTAAGGTTTAGAGTTGCTAGTGAAATAAGGAGTTTATTGTGGTTAACCGTATCGAATGCTTTGGACAAGACAAGGAAGGTGGCAGATACAAGGAGTCTGTTGTTTCTGTGAGCATTGACAATGTTGGTGAATTCTGTTAGAGTGGTGGTGGTGCCATGGAAGGGTCTAAAGCCATGTTGTTGTGCTGCTATTACATTATTTTCTAAGAGCTATTTCATTAGTTGCTTGTGTATTACCCTCTCTAAAATTTTAGATAAATGGGGTAGTATGGCTATAGGGCGATAGTTATTGAGTTCCAGGGAGGTTCCCCCTTTATGTAGAAAGATGATATGTGATACTTTCCATAGCTTGGGTACTATACACTCGGAGATGGATCTGTTAATTAGGATGGGGACAGGATATGATATGACTTCTGCAGCCAGGTGGAGATATTCAGCAGGTAATTTATCTGTGGCTGGAGACGTTGGTTTGACCTTGCTGAGTAGTTTTTCAATGGATTTGGTTGGTTCTGGGTGGAAGCTGAACTTGGGGCAATTGTTAGTTGGGGTGGGGCGGTGAATTTGCAAGGGTGGGGATGTTGTCATAGGGCTGGTAGTTTGCAAGGGTCTGGATGGTTTCTGTAAAGTATTTATTAAATTAAGTGGGGCTGTCTTCTTGGTTATATATTTTGGGGGTTGGGGTAGTTGTTTTACCTGGTTGTAGAATAGAGTTAATTGCTGCCCAAATGTTTTGTGGGTTGTTCCTGTGCTTATCCTGTAACTTTTGGTAGTAAGATGTTTTGTCTGTTTTGGTGAGTTTTTTGGCTTTGTTACATAGTTCAACGTATATTTGTTTGTTCAATTGGGATTTACTGTTGAGGTATTTGGTCCAGGCCTTGTTTCTTTTTTTTGAGGAGGAATTTTGTATCTGGGGTTAACCAGGGGGAATATTTAGTTTTAATTCTTGTTGTTCTGGAGGGGGCATGATGGTTAAGGGTGTTTAAGAAGGTAGTATTAAAATATACTGCATCTTCATCAAGAGGTAGGTTTTTTAGGGGGTCCAGTTGCACTTTTTTAGGTCATTTATAAAGTTGGAGTGGTTAAAGTGTTTTTTGTTTCTAATTAGGTGCGTAGATATTTGGGTCAGTTGTGGTGATTTTGATCCGAGTAAAAATGTGGCTTGGTGATCACTCAGGGTGTCTGGTAGACACCCTGCTAGGGACATTAGTGATGGGTGGGATACGAGTATCCAATCTAGAGTGGATTGGTGTTTGGTTCTCTTGTCTGTTCTTGTGGGGGAAGTGATGAGTTGGGTTAGGCCATGTAGGTTAATATGGGAGAGTGGGTTATGACTGGAACAGTTTTGCCAATCAGTATTAAGGTCTCCTAATACTATGCTTTCCTGGGGGAGGGAGTTAGATATCCATTCTAGGAGTTTTTCTATAATGGGGATATTGTTGCCTAGAGGGATGTAGCATCTTATGATGTTGATGTGTTTACTATCATTAAGTTTTAGTTTTGTTAAAGTAAGTTCAACTTTATTGAGGTCTGGGGTTGTTATGTCTATTTATTCAAGGATGAGGTGAGATTTATACACTATAGCAACACCCTCACCTTTTTTTTACATATTCTATCACTACGAATTATATTGTAACCTGGTGGAGTGATTTCCTTGTTGTGGTTGCCTGTTTTAAGCCAAGTCTCTGTTAGTATGACTATCTCAGGTTGGTAAAAGAAGAGTACTGCATGAAGGTTGTGGACTTTGTTTAGTATACTTCTGACATTTAAATTTAAAATGAGGAGCAGGGATTTGTCTCGGTGGAGTAGGGTATCATTCAGGTTGTGGGTTGGGGCTCCTAGATTTTGTGGGCTTGGGTTTGGGTGTATATCACCACAGCTAATGAGTTGGGTTCTGATGTAAAATAGAGTTTGAGTAGTTTATTTAGGGTCTTAAAGTTCTTTATAGTTGTTTGGGACTGGTATATGTATATGTTTATGGTTTGTAAACTAAGAATAAGTTGCTGGATTGGGCTTGGAAGGTGCTGGCCTTTTTTTTCTGTCTATAAACTCTCCTAAGCTCTCTATAATCTCCCATAGCTAATTTCCTATGAGTGTTTCTTAGCTCTCTTCATCTCTTATATCTACGTATCACACGACACTACTTTGTAAATATTGTAAATAGCTTCCTACTTTAAAAGTGTGCATGTAAAGTGCATCCACATTTACTTAAATGTTTGTATGTAAACTGTTTTCACACCAAATACATAAGAGTGTTTGCTTTAATGAAACTGTATAACCCATAAGACCACCCACAATGAATTTTGTTGACTATGCATGTCATGGAATGTACTTATTTGTAACTGTATAATATAAGGTAATCTCCAAGTGTAGTACCTCGCTGTTA
Source organism: Protopterus annectens (assembly GCF_019279795.1). Taxonomy (NCBI): domain Eukaryota; kingdom Metazoa; phylum Chordata; order Ceratodontiformes; family Protopteridae; genus Protopterus; species Protopterus annectens. The sequence continues at coordinate 1,087,954,404 of NC_056748.1, forward strand.
GTTCTGCGCAGCTTTGGGCGTGCCGTCATTGATTGGCACGCCAAATGGGCGGGGATATCCAGGAACACTGACAATTTGCATGTCACTTTGTGTAAACTGCTAAATATTCAGTATCACAACGAACTCCATCCTGTGATAAATTCTTACTTTTTTTCCTTTTTCAGGGGGGCAAGCCCCCCTGCACCCCCCCCCACTTCCTTGCAAGCACACATCCTTAAAGCCGTTAAAATGTAATAGTATCGTTTAGAGAAATGGTGTGAACTCTGCCCAATTGACTGAAATGTGATTTACTGCAGGCATTTTAGTTTTATGTCCCTAATAAAACATTTCCTTTTTGGTACTGAATGAAGTTTGATGTCCCTAATACAACATTACATTAATGTCATTTGGGTTGCATTCGGCACAGATGCTGAATATTAATTAACTTCCAGTCCACAAACTGTTGAATAATCATACTGCTGCTGCCTCCACAGGGCTGGAGGTGTGTTTGGGACGGGTTTTGCTACTGCGCATCCTGCGAGGTAATACACTTGGATATTACCTTATATAATGTAAGTTCTACACTTTTGTATCTTTGTATTCTCAACTGTGCAATGTATCTTGGAGCTTTTCTCAATGGGCCTCCACTGAAAATGGGTCATTCAGGCCCAGTGGACTTCCCCGGTAATCAAACTGGAAATAAATATATATATGTTCCCAGGTCCCTAACTATTGGGTCAACTCTTGGGGTGTATTATCTATGGAGTAATTAGCTTGGGCAAACAATTTCACAAAGACACAGTAATGCAGTTCTTCATGTTGTGTTTTAATCTTTGGCTTTGGCTCTAGTTTATCATTATCTCTAGCTTTACTGACAGTATCTATAAGGGTTACAAGTGCTGCGTTACTACTGTGGTTGATATGGAAGCCGTGTTGTGTGAGGAATATGATTTTTCCTGCAGGAGATAGTTAATTGTTTTTAAGTACATTTTCAAGTATTTCAGAGAGGGTAAGTTCAGCATAAAGGTTAAGGTCTTCACCTCATAGACACAAAGTACAGGGTTCAATTCTGACCTTGGCCCTTCAGGACGACTAGCCTACTATCCTCCAATAAACCTAAGATTACTATACGCCTGTAGTTAGTCATATCTGTTAAATTTCTTCCTTTGTGTATAATTAGTCATGTCTGTTAAATTTCTTCTTTTGTGTATAACACTGATGTGTGATTTTTTCCCCAAAGAGAGTGAACATGTGATTCCTGAATCACCCTATTTATAAGGTTGAGAAAAGATAGGCAATGCCATTGGCTGCTATTTTAAGGTACTTGCTTGGAAAGTCATCAGCTGAAGCTGGTTTGAGTTTAAGAGCTATTTTATATAGGTTGAGGGCACAGGTTTGAAGGTGAAAGAGAATGTAGTGATATGTGGCTGCTGGACAGGGGCACGATTAGATGACAGATTTTTTTAATGGTTGATCGGAATTTTTTAGGGTTGTGTTAACTACTTTCGTAAATGTTGTCATAGTATAGGTTTTTGTATTCATTTTTTTTTTGCCCTTTAATTTGGATGTGGAGCACTCTCAAGGTTTTGAGATGCTGTGGTGTTTTATATTTCTGCCATTTTTTTTCTTTATCCTGCATTGGATAGCCAAATTGCATTATTTGTTTTTAGTTTCTTCCTTCTAGGAGGTGCAAGGCTATTTAGGAAAGCTGCAATGCATTAACTTACAGCATCATCTAAGGTGATGATTTCTAAGATATTCCAGTTAATAGATGACAGGGTAGTAATGAATATGTTTGAGTAAAACTTGAATAGGATGCATGTTGTTTTGTAAACATACCATTTAGGTAGATCTGTGAGATGTCTGGTATCATTTCTGCAAATCTTTTGGTTTTCTAATACTATTTTGGGAATGAATCCCATTCCTAAGTCAGGGTATCACCGAAGTTCATGAAATTAGTAGTGTTTCAATCTGTGATGTTAGCCAAAAGTTCTCTTCGCAGCACCTGTAATGGGCCCAAAACTAACTCCTGTGTTTCATAGGGAAATACTTGTATTGTTAGCCTATCTAAATATGACTGTGGATTCTTTTATTTAGATCTGCTACTCCTACTCTTATTACCACTGCTACTACTATTGTAACTGTCTATCTTCTACTACTACCACTGCTACTACTATTGTAACTGTCTACCTTCTACTACTACCACTGCTACTATTGTAACTATCTACTACTACCACTGCTACTACTATTGTAACTATCTACTACTACTACCACTGCTACTACTATTGTAACTGTCTATCTACTACTACTACCACTGCTACTACTATTGTAACTGTCTATCTACTACTACTACCACTGCTACTACTATTGTAACTGTCTATCTACTACTACCACTGCTACTACTATTGTAACTGTCTATCTACTACTACTACTACCACTGCTACTACTATTGTAACTATCTACTACTACTACCACTGCTACTACTATTGTAACTGTCTATCTACTATTACTACCACTGCTACTACTATTGTAACTGTCTACTACTACTACTACTACTACTATTTTAACTGTCTACTACTACTACCACCACTGCTACTACTATTGTAACTGTCTATCTACTACTACTACCACTGCTACTACTATTGTAACTATCTACTACTACCACTGCTACTACTATTGTAACTATCTACTACTACCACTGCTGCTACTACTACTACTACTGTAACTGTCTATCTACTACTATTACCACTGTTACTACTATTGTAGTTGTCTGTCTACTACTACTACCACTTCTACTACTATTGTAACTGTCTATCTACTACTACTACCACTGCTACTACTATTGTAACTATCTACTGCTACCACTGCTACTACTATTGTAACTGTCTATCTTCTACTACCACTGCTACTACTGTTGTAACTATCTACTACTACTACCACTGCTGCTACTACTATTGTAACTGTCTATCTACTACTACTACCACTGCTACTACTATTGTAAATGTCTATCTACTACTACCACTGCCACGACTATTGTAACCGTCTATCTACTATTACCACTGCTACTACTATTGTAATATTGTAACTGTCTATCTACTACTATTACCACTGCTACTACTATTGTAACTGTCTATCTACTACTACCACTGCTACTACTATTGTAACTATCTACTACTACTACCACTGCTACTACTATTGTAACTATCTACTACTACCACTGCTACTACTATTGTAACTGTCTATCTACTACTACTACCACTGCTACTACTACTACTACTACTACTACCACTGCTACTACTATTGTAACTGTCTACTACTACTACCACTGCTACTACTATTGTAACTGTCTATCTACTACTACCACTGCTACTACTATTGTAACTGTCTATCTACTACTACCACTGCTACTACTATTGTAACTGTCTATCTACTACTACTACCACTGCTACTACTATTGTAACTGTCTATCTACTACTACTACCACTGCTACTACTATTGTAACTGTCTATCTACTACTACTACCACTGCTACTACTATTGTAACTATCTACTACTACCACTGCTACTACTATTGTAACTGTCTATCTACCACTGCTACTACTATTGTAACTGTCTATCTACTACTACTACTACCACTGCTACTACTATTGTAACTGTCTATCTACTACTACTACTACCACTGCTACTACTATTCTATCTACTACTACTACTACTACTACCACTGCTACTACTATTGTAACTGTCTATCTACTACTACTACCACTGCTACTACTATTGTAACTATCTATCTACTACTACCACTGCTACTACTATTGTAACTGTCTATCTACTACTACTGCTACTACTATTGTAACTATCTACTACTACTACCACTGCTACTACTATTGTAACTGTCTATCTACTACTACCACTGCTACTACTATTGTAACTGTCTATCTACTACTACTACCACTGCTACTACTATTGTAACTGTCTATCTACTACCACTGCTACTACTATTGTAACTGTCTATCTACTACTACTACCACTGCTACTACTATTGTAACTATCTACTACTACTACCACTGCTACTACTATTGTAACTATCTACTACTACTACCACTGCTACTACTATTGTAACTATCTACTACTACTACCACTGCTACTACTATTGTAACTATCTACTACTACTACTACCACTGCTACTACTATTGTAACTATCTACTACTACTACCACTGCTACTACTATTGTAACTGTCTATCTACTACTACTACTACTACCACTGCTACTACTATTGTAACTACCTGGGTATCTTTCATCCACATTGATCTCCTTTTTCCTGCAAATGTTGATATTTTATGACTTTGTTTCACTGTGTGTGAGACATTGTAATCACAATGTATGGCAATGTTGTTGTGTTTGCACAATCCTCAGTGGAAAAATCTTACCAAATTGTTGTGCACTTCAGTGTATAGGTCCTTTGCCATGAGAGTATCAAACCCAAGAAAGTGAGTGACTGTTTCCAATTCTTGTTTTTACAGAACGTATATTTGCCTGCTTCTCCTGTATGCTCAATGGACTTTGTAAAACAACATGCATGTAGTCTACTGTTCTGGGATGACATTATTAACGCTTCATCCTTTGGTTTCAACTCACCTCTCCTTATCCATTCCTGTGTCAAATCCTGATCAACATGTTAATCCAGGAGAGCTCCATACTTGCCTGTACAGTTATGGCTTTTCCACATTTCGTTCCTTTCAATATGATCATTCTCCTTACAGACTTATGTTTTTTTTTTTGGCACATTCAGTTGCTGTCTGAATTTTGTCTACTTCTAGTTTGATTTCCATTTCTGCTTGCTAAATGAATGCTTCTGCTAAACTAAGTAGAGAGGTCATCTTGGGCGACTTCTCCTCCTGTTTTAAAACTGATTTTTATATAACATTTGGCAAGTGTGAAGCAGTTTTGTTGTTTTTCTGACCAACTGACCCAATATCTTTTGGGGCCAGTCAATCACATCAACACTGTAATTTAAAACAGGAAGAGCAAATTGGTTTATAGCTTGGACTTTATTCCTAGATGTCAAGCCTATTTTCAGTATTAGTTTTAGTCTTCTGGAGTACTCCTGACAGCAGTTTATTTGCATTTGCTCATGTTTTATTGGTGTTCCTTCACCAGTTCCCAAATATTTATTCACTCCTTCCAGCTTAAGTTCCTTTATAGTACTGTTTGTTTTGAGAATGTGTAGCAGATCCAACAGGGTTGGATCGGAGAATACCTTATTGGTTAGGCATACATCACCCCTCAGTAGTCTGTTGGAGACCCTGTACAGGGACAGAGCTTTGAGGCAGTCCACACAGGGCATGTTATTTGCACCCTGTATTCTTTGAATGAGTAACCTTTGTGGCTGCTCTATCTCTTGCAAATGCATGGTCATGTACCTGCTGAAGGGTGCATTGTACTTAATTATTCATCTAATGAGGGCTGAATATAGTGGGACTATGATCTTTTTAGAACTGGATGCCATGCACTTGCTTATAAATTGTGCCACATGGACATTTTTCTTACCACCACGGACACACAGTGATCAAAATTGAGGTTGCTGTCACCTTGAGTTCAAGTCCCTTACTACTGGGTCTAGTCTTAGGAAAGTGCTATCAGAGTTAATTTGCATGGATGGTCATCTGTCTAAGAGGTATAATTATGTCTTTTCTTTGCATTGAGGTTTAGGCCATGGTTCTTGCACCATTTTTATGTTTTGGGATTCTTATTCAGGCTAGAATGAATAATATATTGTACAAGTAACTGTTGAATGAGTAAATAAGGAGGAACTGTGCATTTATTGTACTTTTTCTTACAATGATTTATACTCTGTGTGGAGTAATTCTTTGTAGTACATATTTAATATTTTTACAGGTTGTCAGGTTTTAGAGCATTTTATCTGAACAGTTACTTCAGCAGGTCATTGAGATTTTTCTACATTTTACAACTGTTTTACTTTGAGTCTATTTGTTGTAGAACTTCTGCAAACTTCAACTCAGTCAAGAACTCAGTCACAGCAGTAGGGGAGTGTAATGCAATATATTTTTTTATTTTGCAGTGTTTACCTTTTGCAGCAAAGCTTATTTATCTTCAAAATTTCTGAAAATGTTTAATATTCATGTATGTATAAGAATCTCTTGGACTTAAATTGCTTATTACTGTATTTACTATGTGGAATTTAACTAATATTTCATGTTTGTTATATGCACTTGTATTCTTGGAGCTTTTCTTCCTGGGCTTTCACTGAAAATGGGCTCTTAATACCCCTTTGGACTATCCTGGTAAACAAATGCCAATAAATAAACACATGTACATATATGTGTGTGTGTATATATATATATATATATATATATATATATATATATATATATACATATACATACATACATGAATCCATACTATGTTAGGATGGGTAATTTCTTTCTGAGAGGTTGGATGTGTCTACAGCTTCATACTTATTTAGCATCTACACCTTCTGTTTCACTTTTGATGAAGATTAGATAAGCATTTGTGTAGCTAAATAAGATTTTATGTGTGCGTGTATCTCAGTAATACCTGTGTTTGCGCATGTGTGTTGATCTGTTAGGGCTGCCCCCTGAATCTCTGCAGATGAATTTTAGCCGATTGTGACGTTGCATATAATATTAAGGTTTTTAAAATAAAATATCATATTTTAAAGGGAGCATGTCAAAGATTCTGTGTTTAGAAAATATTTATTGAATCAGACCCTCTTCTACAAATAATATACACATTTTACCTGTTTTATTATTTTGTTAGTATTCATAGGAATTTCAAGGCAAGTAATTCTTGTGACCATTTATGATTTGCCAGTACTTACCCTTTGGCCATATCCCTTTTTAAGAGGGATGGGATTGTCAAGGCTGAAATTAATATCCTGGTGCTCATCCAATAATTTAAGTCCAATCTGAAGAACGATAGTGTATCACCCTCCTTAATCTACAGCAGCAGCATGTTCCAGAGGTGGAGGGGTGCTGCATGATGAATCTTGTATCTCAGTCACATTTTATTTATCTGTTGGTGAAGATTTAGGTCACAGTTCTTTTATTTGTGGAACTCTCCGACATGAAGAGATTATGGGGATATAGGACAATTGACTAACTAATGGCATGGAAGGCAGCATGCATAGAGCCCCCTCAAGAGTCTGTACAATACTGAATAAAGAGATAGTACTCCCAGTCTCTGTCATGGAAGCTTGTGTTTACACACACACTCATAGGTGTGTGTGTGTGCATGCTGTAGATATATATGGCTCTACTTCAGAAGACTGACAAATCAAAAGACTGAATCCCAAAAGACTGAAAACTCAAAATACTGAACACATTTTTTATGCAGGGGGCTCTGCCCCCGCACCCCTTATGTGTGGGTGCTGCACCCTCATGCTGACTGTATATACCAAGTTCAAGATCACACAACAGTGGAGAAGGGGCAGATTCCATTATTCAGTATTTTGAATTTTCAGTCTCTTGGTTTTTCATATATATATATATATATATATATATATATATATATATATATATATATATATACATACAGTGCATATAAAAAGTGTACACACCCCTGTTAAAATGCCAGGTTTTTGTGATATAATAAAATGAGACCACAATAAATTATTTTAAAACTTTTCCCAGCTTTAATGTGACCTATAACCTGCACAGTTCAAATGAAAAACAAACAAATCTGTTACAGGAAAAAATATAAAAAATAAAAAATGTACGATAAGCTTGTTACATAAGTGTGCACACCCTTAAACTAATACTTTGTTGACACACCTTTTGATTTAATTACAGCATTCATTCTTCTTGGGTAGGACTCCATCAGCAAGGCACATCTTGACTTGGCGATATTTGCACACTCTTCCATGCAAAAGCGATCCAAATTTGTCAGAATGTGAGGGCATCTCTTGTGCACATCCCTGTTCAGGTCACCCCACAGATTTTCTATTGGATTTAGATCTGGGCTCTGGCTGGGCCATTCCAAAACTTTAATTTTCTTCTGGTGAAGTCATTCTTTTGCTGATTTGGATGTATGCTTGAGGTCATTGTCACGTTGAAAGGTGAAATTCCTCTTTGTCTTCAGCGTTCTAGCAGATGCCTGAAGGTTTTGGGCCAAAAGTGACTGGTATTTGGAACTTTTCATAATTCCCTCCACCTTGACTAAAGCCCCAATTCCAGCTGCAAAAAAGCAACCCCAAAGCATGATACTGCCATCACCATGCTTCACCATGGGGATGGTGTTCTTTTTGTGATGTGAAGTGTTGTTTTTATGCCAAGCGTACCCTTTGGAATTGTGGCCAAAAAATTCAACCTTGGTCTCATCAGACCCTAACACATTTTCCCACGTGCTTTTGGCACACTTGATGTATTGTTTTGCAAATTTTAGCTGGGCCTGGGTGTTTTTCTGTGTAAGAAAAAGCTTCCATCTTGAAACCCTACCATATAAGCCAGGCATATGGAGAATATGGGAGATTGTTGTCATATGTAGTACACAACCAGTACTTGCCAGAAATTCCTGCAGCTCCTTCAGTGTTGCTGTAGGTGTCTTGGCAGCCTCCCTGACCAGTTTTCATCTGGTCTTTTCATCAATTGTGGAGGGATGTCCAGTTCTTTGCAATGCACTGCTGTCCCATATTTTCTCCAGTTTTTGATGATGTTAATCCTGACATTCATGAGTGGCAGATAGTTATTGTACTGTGTATTCATCCTTTGAAATAATACAATTTGGAAAGCAAAGGTTAACACACAAATGCAATGCTGCAGGGGACACACTATAATACTGCAGACATTACTATTCAGGATTCAGAACATAGTGCACACAATATTTCATATTTCCTTTATATCTTGTTTTACAGCTCCACATTCTATGGTTTTGCATACTAGCTGGTTCTCAGAACAGCCTCAGTTACTTAATGCTATCAGCACTATATTTGCAGTGAAGAAACTGTACACATTCTATTTCTACAACATACCACATACCACAGTACACACAACAGTTTGTGTTATACATCTTTATTACAGTGAAATGACACTTTTATTAATGGATATCCTGTGGATCAATATTAGTGTGACAAACATTTATTCATTAGACACAGTACACACTATACCTACTGGCAATAAACAATGTACTCCTTCTACTTTATACCACTATATAATGCAAGATAGATCTGTACTCACCAGCCTGTCGACGCATCCGTGTCAGTCTGTCTGAATGAGCCTCAGTGTTATTAGCCCTCTCTGCTGCAGCTGTAGGGGTGAGAAACAAACATTATGCATACTTGTCTATCACATACTCAGGCTAGAATCTGGTACACCTATGTATATCTGTGATAATTACAAACTACTGGAACATGGTTGTCCTAAGCATCTTGGATTCATTGGGCCAAGAGCACCTCCTTCCTCCACTTTAGGTTGGCATAGTGATGCTGTACCTGCTCAACAGTTTAGGGGATACCAGTGGGACTGGTGAGGTCATGTGCCAAATGGTCCCAGGCCTCCACTTTATACTGTGAGCCCTGGTATTAGCCCTGTAGCAGCCTGTCATCATGGTTTGATAAGAGGAGCCCAGGCATGACCCTGGACTCCAAAATGCCCCAGCACTGTGCCCACAAGTGTGAGCCTTCTCCAACACCTGACATAGGTTCTGCACAGATCAAATTACAACAGGTTCTGGCTGCATTCCTGCCTGCATGTTTAAATAAGACTGTATTCCTGCCCTTTGCTGTCATTGAACCATTTTGAAAATGCTAAGCTCAGTTAAGTGGTGCGCAAATCCGCTAAGATGAGTTGAAAAGTGCTTAAATGGGTGAATGCTTAACAGTGCACAAATCCGCTGAGCTAACTGCTGCTTAGAATTTATGTCTAAGCAATGCTTAAACTGGCTAAACATTGCTCAGTTTTCATTTAAAAATATCAGGATTGTAGATTCATTCATCATTACTAACACATTATTAAGTATATATAATTTACTTTACATGACATCCCCCTTTGTGCTTTCATTATATTACCTTGGGGTGTGACTATACTGCATGGGACTCTCATGTATACAGGGGTGATTTCACATATTATATGCACTCACACTTCCATTTTGGAACAGCTACACTACCCTGGATGACAAATATTACTTATTACATAATGTAACATAAAACATTTTAACAAAGCTTTGCCATGTAAAGATAAAGTGCCTGTTTTGGTACTTGAACCATGAACAGACACTATCTTGTCATTGAGACTTTTGCTATACATTTCTATTCAGCTGCTATGAGATGTTTAAGCAATGCTGAGCAGAGGGCCCTAATGCGCAAACTCATTCAGCTATGTTTAAACATACCCTACAATGCAAAAAAAAAAAGGAAATTAATAAAACCACTTTATTTACATGTATCAATACTTCTTGTCAGTCACAGTAAGGGCAACTGTAAGGCGACAAATAGGGACAGATTTTAAATATTGCTCTTAAAAACTTAGAAAGTTGATAGAATAATAGGTTTTGCATTAGCATGACTTTTCCGAAGGATATGCAGTCTTAAACTCAAATGTTTATCATTATTTAACGACTCCAATCATCTGCTATTTGCCAGGTAGGGACAGATATTTGGGGAACACACCAACAATATGAGGCAGCATACCTCTCAACTGTACAGATTTTTTGCAAAATGTCCATATTATTACCTCATATTTTTGGTTCATTTCATTTATGATTGTGGGTTTCCAGCAAATCAACAGGATATGCAACCCCACAAAAGGGCACAGCAGAATTGCAAAAATAGCGAAGGGCAACAACAGTGAAACAGAACACCAGGACCAACAATAAAAAACCAGGAAAATTTAATGACCAAAACATCCACCGACTAAGCGCTTTCACCTAAAAAGGCATCATCAGAGTCGGTTGGAACACCACAATTAACATATATATACAATAATTGAGACTTGTTAATCAATGACATCACATTTTAAATGCACCAATGAGCCAAAGCACTGCCTCAACCTATTTAAAAATACAGAACCTGTTCTAATACAAAAAATGAAAGTAAATAAGCAAACATGCAAACACTAAATAAATCACAACCATTCAGCAAAATAATATACCTCATAATCTCATGTCCATAAACCTTTATATTAAAAAGTCATATAAATATATAAATATAAATATACATGTTTCAACCTGAAAACCTTAAAGGAATGACTTTGTAAACAAATTCAATGCATACAGCATAATACAATACAATCACCCATTTGATTAAATGCAACTTGCTTTTTGTTTTAAAACTGGTTTGATAGATATACAATCATTAATGCCAGGAAACCTCATGGCATTTAATCTCACCTGCCATTCAACTTCTAATAGGGCCACCTTATTGGTAATATCACCCCCTTGGTCTTCATAAATTCTGTCAATAACAAAGAACAAGAATTTTTTAAAAGTCTTACATTGACAACTATGCAGAAACAAAACATTATGTAAATCTTTGTTTTTTATACTACGTACATGCTCACTTATTCGGTCACGCAGTCTACGTGTGGTCATCCCAACGTAGAATGCGTCACATGTAACGCAAGAAGCTACATAAACTAAATATTTTGTATTACAGTTACACAGACCAGGGCAGGCAATTGTGCGATCAAAACCTTTTATAACCAAGTGTGTACCCTCACTAATAAATCTACAAAGTCTACAGCTACCACACTTGGACATTTTTGATTTCCTAACTCTAGGTACTCTCTCCATGATTGTTTTTAGATTTTCACCTTTACTGAACACGATCCTAGGTGCCTTCTCAATAATATCCTTAGTATCATTATCTAAACAGTGATTCCACACTTCACGTACCGATGCTGCAATAACAGTGGCCTTCTCATTATAATTGAGAATCAAACATGATTTATCCTTCCCTATACTCTTATCAATATTTTTCAAATCCATGTTACTCACCACATTTACTTCACTTCTCAATATAGGCAAAAAGACAGTATTCCTTTTCCTGACTACTTCCTTTTTCACCTTTAGTAAAAGATTAAGTGGATACCCCCTATCCATTAACATACCCACAAGCTTGTACATTTCCTGTTTGAAAAGGGCGTCATCACTAATTATCCTTGATAACCGTACCATTTGTCCCTTTGCCACCCCTCTTTTTTGATAATAGGGGTGGCAACTGGAAAAATGTAAAAAGGAGTTGGAATAGCTGTCTTTCCTGTATAATGTACTAGCCAATCCTTCCCCATCCTTGAAAATAGTCAAATCCAGATAATTCACTTTATCAACGCAGCATGTATAAGTAAATCGTAGAAAACTGGTGGAAGAATTTATATATTCAATAAACTCAATGACACTGCTCTCATCACCATCCCATAAGATGAGTAAATCATGTTTCCAGTTTCCAGCAAATCATTGGCAAATCAGTCAGAGTTTAAGTCAGAAAATAATGACAGACATTTGAGTTTCAGACTTCATACCCTTCAGAAAAATCTGTGCTAATGCAAAACCTGTTACTCTAGCAACTTGCCAAGTTTGTAAGAGCAATATTTACAAAGTGTCCCTATTTTTGGGCCTTTGTCCCCCCATTATTTATGATTTTGTCCAGATTTCTTGCTCTAAGACATTGAGAGGTATGTGAGGCAGACATCTGGACATTTTGTGAAAACCTGCACAGTTGAGAGGTATGGCAATACAGCACTTTCACAATGCAGGGGGTGTGCCACACACCCCCTGCATTGCTTCCTATCTACATTACTGCTTTCAGTTACCACGGACACTGAAAGCACTTGGAAAATACCGTATGGCACTTTGACAATGATGAGGGTGTGTGACAGTACCTGTCATACACCCCCTGCATTGCTTCCTGTTGAAATATCTAATTTCAGCATCCCCGGAAAATGAAAGCACTTGGAAAGTGCTGTACAACACTTTGCAATGCAGGGTGTGTGTGACAGGTACTCTGCATTTATTTCATGATCTACTATCTATATCAATGTCCACGGACATTGTTTTACTATTATATTTGCCTTCAGTGTCCACGGATACTGAAATGCATTTAAAAAGTGCTGTATGGCACTTTGAGAGTGCAGGGGGCATGTTAGATGTGCGGGCAATGCTTAAACACGCCTCTGAACATAGTAGTGTTCCTGTCCGCTTAGCCTTAGCAGTAACACACCTTCAGGAATATGCAAGGCGCGCTGCTGTTAAGGCTATGCGGAAATGGACACAGTTCACTCCGTGCAGGAATAGCACTATTCCTGCACAGAGTTTATTGAATCCTGTGGGTTATGTTTTGTTGCTTGGGTAGTGAGTAGGCATTCTGTGGTGCTCATCTGGAAAACAATCATCTTTGTAGATGAAGATTTCTCATCAAGTACATTGTGAATCCTACTTATACCCCCCACAGATGCTGGACATTGCAAGTAAGTGTACATTTTTATGTCTGGCAGGTTATCACTCAAACTGTGATTAAATTAACTGATGTCATTTATTTTGATGAATGTAATTGTTGGTAGAACAAATACATAGTAATTATGCATTTAGTGTATTTTTAATGTAATGTTTTAAGCTTTCAGTGATGTAATGTTTGGTGGTCTAGGTTTCTTTTTTACAGGTTGCCTCTTTTTACTGCATTTAGTATGACTGGGTATTTCAGCATAATCAGCGTTAGGCACCAGCCGAACCCGTGGGTAGCCCCACAATTAAATTCTCACATATGAGGCTCCCCATATGAGGCAGCCACTAGTTTCTCTGTCTCTTCTGCTCCTTGTTTGGTGCCTTGTTCATTCAGCTGGATAAGCGTCATTGCGCAATTCCATTTTTTTCCCTGCAAATCTTGCCTGTAAGCTGCACTCAATCAGGTCCACTTCAGTGAAGCAAGGGACCTGATTGGTTGCAGCAGTCAAGGAACAAGTTCTACTCTGATGATTGGCTTTACTGTGTTGTGGCAGTTCTGTGGATTATCAGCATTAGGCACACCTCTGAACTGCCCAGATTTTTTAAGAATGTCCAGAGTTTTGCTTCATATTTTTGGTTTGTTTGCATTGCATTGCTACTTGGTTCATTCAATTGATAACAGTTTTTATAAGTTTGCCTCAGTATATTATATAATGACAACTTTATACTACTGTGATGCACTTGTGTATGTATATACATATACTAGACACCTTTGTGCTTTCATCGGTCAATATTGTATGCTCATTCAGTTTTCTCAGGTTGTACCACATTCCAGGCTCAGACTGTATTTGGTCATTTTTGTTTAGTGATCTACCTTTGCAAACAAGTATATGCATATACACACACACACACACACACACACACACATATATTTATTTATTTATTTATTTTACATTTGTTGACCAGGCTAGTCTAACTGGATATACGTCCATTTTCAGTAGAGGCCCGAGGAGAAAAGCTCCGAGACAATAACAAGGACAGAAAAAAGAAACATTTATACAAATAATCCGCAAAAAAATAGCAATTTACAAAAAAAAAATAATTGTATAGTCCCCAAGGAAAAAAGTTAAATACGACAATAATTACATGAGTAAACAATTGCCTGCCAGCAAAAAAATAATTTTTTTTTTTGACAGCCAAATAAAGAAAAAAAGTTCTAGTTCAGTTTCAGTAGGCAAAAAACAAAAAACAAAATAAAAATAGCATAGTGGGGAGATACAAAAAAGAGAGCAAGAAGTATTAAACATGCCATATATAGAAGGAAGAGGAGTTTCAGCAAAAGAAATCAAGTTTGAGAGTAAGAGTAGAAAGAGGAGAAATAAGTATCAATCAGGCTGAGAGCAGGGGCAAAGCCATTTGGTTTTAATGAAGTTTTTCAGCTGCTTCTTGAAAAGGTTGGTGGAAGTAAGGGATGTGATCTCAGTTGGAAGTTTGTTCCAGGAATTGCCAACTGCATTTGAGAATAGGCAGTCTCCAGCTTTGTTAAAGGATTTGGTAGTGGCGACTTGTAGTTTTTTAGCTGATCTTAGGGTAGGAAGGTTTTTATAAGAATTTACTAGGTTACATAGTATGGGAGTGTTTGAAGGATGATGTAAAATCTTGTGAATAAAAATGAGTTGCTGGTAAACTTGTTGGTTTTGTACTTCCAGCCATCTGAGATGTCTAAGGTTAAGGCAGTGGTGAGTATGGAAGAGGGTACCAGTGGCGAATTTAGCTATGTTGTTGTAGGTGGTTGCTAGTTTATTTAGATTAGTTTTGGATAGGTTGGTATATATAGGTGAGGCATAGAGTAGGGTGGAAATAAGGTGGGTTTGGGAAATAGAGATCTTTGCTGACTCTGTAAGAAATGGTCTGATTCTGTAGAGGAATCCAAGTTTTCTATTTACTGATTTAATACTAGCGTTAATATGTTAGTCAAAGGTGAGATGGTTATCTATTAATACACCGAGGAGTTTGGTGGTGGTTTCAGGGGCTATTACTGTGCCATTGTTTGATTTTACTGTGAGATTGATAGAGGGGATTTCTGTGTGGGAGTAAATAGCAGTAATTTAGTTTTTTTAGGGTTCAGGAGGAGACAACGTTGATGGAACTAGTTTTCCACTAAAGTAAAGACAGTTTGTGTGTTAGCCTGTAATTCAGCAGGGGAGGATGCGGCACATACCAGAGTTGAATCGTCAGCATATTGTATGCATGTAGTTTGTGGAAGGGAAGTTTTTAGATCATAAATGAAAACTGTGAAAAGGAGAGGTCCAAGAATAGATCCTTGAGGGACTCCAAGGGTGATAGGAAGCTGAGAATATAGATTGTTTTCCCAGAGGACTGCTTGTTTCCTGTTTTCAAGGTAGGATTGGAACCATTTTACTAGTTGATGATCAAGGGAAAGTGATTCAAGTATACTTAATAGTATTTGGTGGTTAACCATATCAAAGGCCTTTGAGAGATCTATGAAAAGAGCAGAAGATAGTAGGTTAGTATTCCTGTTTTTATTAATGCTATCTGTAAAGGATAGAAGAGCTGTTGTGGTACTATGGTGAGGCCTAAAACCATGCTGGCAGTCAACTAGAAGGTTGTTTTGTAGGAGATACTGAAGTAATTGTTGATGGATGCATCGCTCCATAATTTTTGCAATGGGGAGAGAAGGGCTATTGGGCGGAAGTTAGATAATTCATTTGAGGTACCTCCCTTATGCAGAGGGATGATATGGGAGATTTTCCAGATGGATGGGACATAAGATTCAGAGATGATTCTGTTTATTAGGACAGAAATAGGGTAGGCAAGTACACCAGCTGTGACTTGCAGGAATTCAGCTGGGAGCAGGTCAGCTGATGGTGTACATGGTTTTAGTTTAAGAAGCAAGGAGTGTATCAAAGATGTTGGGACAAGTTGAAGGTTAAAAGGCTGGGGTAATTTGGTTGGTGAGGGACATTTAGTGGTGGAAGTAGGTGGTAAGGTGGTTGCTAGTGCTTGGACTGTGTCAGAGAAATATTTATTAAAGGTGTTGGCTATATGGCTGGGAGTGGTTTGGGTTAGGTTTGAGGGGGTAGGTGTTTTGGACTGTCCTGTGTGGAGTAATTTGTTGATACCTGACCAAAACGTTTGCAGATTATTTTGTTGGTTTTGTTGGAATTTGAGGTAGAAGTTTTTTTTGTCAAGGATTATGGATTTTTTTGTGGAATTATGAATTTGTCTAAAGTTTAGGTGATCTATTGGGTTTGTAGTTTTTCTTAATTTGGACCAGAGTTTGTTCCTTAGTTGCATGTTTAGCCTTGTGTCCTTAGACAGCCAGGGGGCTGGTTTATTTTTTGTTCTGACAGTAGAAGTGGGAGCATGTTGCTCAAGGATCTACAAGAATGTTTTGTTAAAGTGTGAAATGGCTTTGTCAAGAGGTAGGTATTTTAGGGGCGACCAGTTGCAAGCTTTAAGCTCAGCTTGAAAATGACTTGGGTTGAAATATTTTTTGTTTCTGGTAGTTCTAAAAGCTATTAGATTATGAAAGTGGGTCTTTTGCCTAGTGATGTAAGTAAGAGAATGGTCACTAATGTTGTCAGGGAGTATACCTGTTTGATAAAGATGGGGGTCCTTATTTTCTAGAATCCAATCTAAGGTAGTTTGCTTTTTGTTAGGTTTGTGGATCCTGGTTGGGAAGGTAATGGTTTGGTGGAAGCCAAAGGGGTTTATATGCATAGTGGAAGTGGGAGATGTACAGCTATTCCAATCAATATTAAAGTCACCAAGGAGTATGGTTTCTTGTGGTAGGGATATTGAAAGCCAGTTTAGGGTATTTTCGAGAGTACTAATATTGTTCCCAGGGGGGATGTAAGAGCAGATACTGTATATTGATTTTTTTCACATTAATTTGGAGCTTCGAGGTTAAGATTTCAGAGTTATTAGGAGGAGGAAGTTGCATATCTAATGATGTAATCTTCCGTTCAGATTTGAACAGTATTGCTACTCCACCTCCCTTTTTATTTAAATGGTCTAGTCTGAGAATGTTATAGCCTGGAGGGACAATGTCATTATCTTTCATTGTAGGTTTAAGCCATGTTTCAGTAACGCATAAGATGTCAAAGGAATAGATGTCTAATAGGGCATGTAGTTGGGTTATTTTGTTATTAACACTTCTTATATTGAGTTGACCTATAAGTAGAGTTAGGGCTTTTTAGGACATTTAGGGGAGTGGTAGTAGGGGCTAATAGAGTATTTGGGGTGGAGAGATTAGGACCAGGGTTTGGGTGAATGTCACCGTGTAGAAGTAAGCAGTTATGAGGGTTAAGTGATAGTGTAAACAATTAATAAAGAGAGAGGTGTCCTTTTTTCATTTGTAGGTATTTAATATTGGTTAGTCTATGAAACTGTGGTAGAATGAAGGATGAATAGGATGTTATGTTACAGTGTGTAAGAGAGGTGCTAGGAGAGAAAGGGTGAGTCTGTCTTGAGAGATGAAAAAATGTAGCAAAGGATGAGAATTCATAGGAAGTAAGGCAATGAGTTGTAAGTAATAAGGTGAGCCCAATGGATAAGAAAAGAATGTTGGGGAAAAAAGGCTGATGATGATTATACATAGTTAGAGGTGTAGGAGGTTTGGCTAAAAAAAAAGAAAAAGAAAATTTAAAGTGTAGTTATGATAAGTGGAGTGCTTAGGGAAAATAGGTAAGAGTGGGTGTGGAAGGTTATGGCTAAGTAAAAGGTGAACAGGTGTGTTAATTGATATGAAGTTTGTGAAGAGAGGTAATTGGTAGATTAGGGCTGAGGGTGTGGTTAGGGAAGTATAATGTCAAGTGCACTGGGGGTGGATGGGAATTGGGGGTAGGGTAGGGGAGCGGAGTGAGCCCGCAGGGCGAATGGAGCGGGTAGAGACAAGATGAGTGTTTGGCATTAAGTGAGAAAACAATCAGTCAGAGAAATGCTTAGCTAGAGGGAGAGATAAGTTTACTGGTCTGAAAAGTCAAGAAAATGCTATAGTGGTGGCAGTAAGAGAGACAGACAGTTTACTAAAGGAAAATGATAGTAGAAGTGAGAGGGAAAAGATCTAGGCAGAGGGAATGGCCTTAAGGAGGTGTAAGGAAAAAGATAACTAAGAGATTCCTATATGTCTGGAAAGAAAAAAGACTCTATAGGGAGACACAGAATTGCAGGCAGTACAATATAATTTATACAGAGTGAAACGGCAGATGGTAGAGAGGGGGATAAGGCTGCTGGCTAACCTAGGTTTGGAAGTGTATCTTAGTCTGCTAGCAAGTAGTAATTATTATAAACACATAGTAGTCAGGTTTGTAGGAAAAATTACATACTTTCAGACTTCCTTTCTTGGAAGGTACAGAGATTTGAGGTAGATTAGATGAGGCAGTAAGAGAGTAATTACTGGGTTCCTTTACTTCAGGCAGTGTGATTTGCTTCCTATTTCAGGATATGCAAGGTTGAGGAGCGTGAAACGTTTGGATAGAGAGAAAGAGTTTCAGACTTCCTTTCTTGGAAGGTACAGAGATTTGAGGTAGATTTGATGAGGCAGTAAGAGAGTAATTACTGGGTTTCTTTACTTCAGGCAGTGTGATTTGCTTCCTAGTTCAGGATATGCAAGGTTGAGAAGCGTGAAACGTTTGGATAGAGAGAAAGAGTTTCAGACTTCCTTTCTTGGAAGGTACAGAGAGTTGAGGTAGATTAGATGAGGCAGTAAGAGAGTAATTACTGGGTTCCTTTACTTCAGGTAGTGTGATTTGCTTCCTAGTTCAGGATATGCAAGGTTGAGGAGCGTGAAACGTTTGGATAGAGAGAAAGAGAGCAGTAGTTCACTAGAACCAGGGGTGCACAGCAGCCAAGGGAAGATGCCGATACTAAGGGTATATGGATATATATATATATATATATATATGGATCTAGGACTGTTGATCGAAAGACCAACTGTCTGAATCCAACCCTACCGAACACCATTTACCAAAACTGCTTTCACCGAAAAAAAAAATATTTTTGATAAAAAGTGCTTTCGTGAAACTGTGACAGCCCATTTCACTTTCGGTGAAACAGTCTTTCGGTAGACTGTCCTAGACCCATATATATATATATATATATATATATATATATATATATAAAAATACAAAAAAGTCATCAAATAACTCATTGTATAATGAGTTTAAAACAACTACATATACAATATATAAAGCATGTTCATGTTATTATTGGTACAGCATTTTTCCGATGATAAAATAAATCCTTTCTTTTTTAAATAATTGTAGAGCATCACTTATATATTTATTGAGTAATAGAGCTATATTAGGTCTCACTTTATAATTACAGAATATTTTGCTATCAGTTTCAAGGCTTCAATCTCTTTATTATATAATAAAGGTGTTTATTTATTTAATAATTTTACATTTGTTGACTGGATTTGTCCGACTGGGCTGAGTGGCCCATTTTCAGCAGAGAAGTGGGTAGAAAAGCTCCACAGTAGAATACAATTATTAAAACAGAGAAAAGTAGACAATAAACAAATTCATTATTATACAGTATATACATACAAAGTGAGAATAGTTTTATACAAGTGTTTCGCATGGAGGTTGTAACAAGAGTAGACATAATTCCAATGCCACAAATACATTATAGATAATCAGCAATGTAATAAAAAGAATCTGTTATAATTTTGGCATATATTTATTCAGCTGTTGGAGAAGAAAATAAGGGAGGGTGATGGTTAATAGAGAAAAAAAGGCTGGGATAAGATTTGTAAGATTAGACAATAACCCAAGGAGAGGAGGATTTATGAGATTATATGAGAAGAGGGTATAGGTGAGAGGAAGGAGGAGATAACACTATTTGGGCATGGGAAAGTAGTTTAAGAAGGACTAAAGCAGTGGCAAGACAATTTAGTTTTTAGGTATTCTCTAGTAGCGGATTTGAATTGTTTAGGGTGTTTGAGGGAGCTAATTTCTAAGTGAAGTTTGTTCCAATATATGGCATGGTTGTAGCTGTAGAGGTTGTGACCAGTTTTGGAGTTGGGTTTATATATTTGAGCAGGTTTTGGTCAGAGCTGTGTAGAGACGTAGTCGGGGTGTATTTAGAGATAATAGAAGTTAGGCTAGGACAGAAAGATTGATGGTATAGAATTGAGTGGATTATTTGTGGTTAGGAGCTGGTGGGGGTAATTCCAGCCAGTCGAAGTGTCTTAGAGCAAGACAGTGATGAGACCTATAAGTATGCTGTGCAACAAATATAGCCACCTTGTTGTAGTTTGCTTCACGTTTAGCTAAGAATGAGGAGTTCAGATTAGTAAAAATGTGACAGCTATATAATAGACTAGGAAGAAGGTATGCATGGGGCACTGCTATTTTTGCATTGCTTGTTAAGAACGTTTTGTTGCGGTAAAGGAGTCCAGGTTTTTGATGTCTTTTTAATATAGTTATACAGATGTATTTATAACTTCAGAAATTGTAGGTGGCATTGATTTCTTTCACTTTTCTCATAATTATTTTCCTTGCTATTTGAAAAAAGAGATGAGATCTAACACTTCAATACAGTAGGCAAGCATGAAATTACAGCATCTGTAGGATGTAACTGCAAAAGCGCCTATAGGCATCACTAGGTTTTAATGAGTTAAGATCAATAATTTCATACCAGGCAATGAATAAATCCCCTGGCTGAGATGGCTGTCAAGTACATCTATGGAGGGCAAGGAAGGAATAATTGTTGAAATGTTATGGGGTTGAAATAATGAATAATAATTTGAAAAGTGATGTGATACCCCAATCCTGGAACCAGGCTGTTAATTTAGTAATCTCAAACAAGGACATCAGTCCACTGCTGCTATCCTTCTACACAGCCATATTGATTTTAAGAGCAGCCTTCTATCAACTGCAGAAAAAGAAAGTTGCTATGTTTATTTTTAACTTTATTTTTTGCAGGGGGTGAGAAAACCAAGGGAGTAGATTATATAACTTTTTTGTGCAAAGTTCTTATGCTCAGATGATTTGGAGGGTAGGGTGAGGGGCTGTGGTTGTAACAGTGTTATTTTACCTTTGTCCAGAATTCTTCTGCTAAGAGATTGAGGAAGGAAGGCTTATCTGTAATTAATGTCCAGATCTGATGTAGTTTTTTGTAGCTAGTCTTACATTAGAATATTCATTAATTCATTTTTGTTTTGTGTACAATTGTGCTGAAATATTGGTAGTGGAGGGACAGTGGCCGTGAGAATGCTGCAGAATCATAGATGTTTTAATGTATACAAATGCAAACCCTATTCTGCTACTGTGTTCTGTGTATACTGGCAATATTTACAACTATGCCTGATGAACCTTTGTGCTATGATATTTTTTTGTCCTGTCCGGAATTGTTGTGCTGAGAGGTTGGGTGAGGAGTTATCGGCTATGAGAATGTTGCAGAATGTACAGCTGTTGTTTCAATGTATACTAATGCAAACCCTGTTATACTAGTATTGTGCATATCGGCAATGTTTACAACTATCCCTGATGGTACGCCTTTGTTCTATGATCATTTTTTGCTTTGTTCGGAGTTATTGTGCTGATAGGTTGGTGGAGGGGTTACAGGCTGTGAGAATGTTGTGCATTATTCAGATGTTAGCCTGCTATTTGTCTCTTTCATTAAAATCTGTTATTCCAGCATCTTTGCTCATAAGCACATAGTTTTTATTTTACTCTCACTTCATCCAGATTTATTCTGCTGAGACATGGGGGGGGGTAAGGGCTGTGAGAATTCTGCAGAATGTACTGATGTCTTAATGCGTGCCAATGCAAACCCTGTTCTACTATCGAATTGATCACAGCAAAGTTTTAAACTCTCCCTGATGCTATGCCTTTGTTCTGCATTTTTTGGGGCTTTAGAATTGTTAAGCTGATAGGTTAGGAGAGATGTAGGAGCTGTGAGAATGTTGCACAATGTTTAGATGTTTGACCTGTTATTTTTTTGGTGTGTTACTCATCAAAAATGTGGATTAACACAATGCATGCTACTGGAAAAATCTCTTATTTTACCATATTTATTAGTTCATAAGCACAGTGTTTTACATCCCTAATGTTACATCCTTGTCTTCCTTTTTTTATTTTGTTTTTACTTCCTCTAAAATAATGCTGAGACCTTTTTTGGGGGATATATATATATCCCCCACAGATTTCAGTCTCCTCACATGAAATAAAAGGTTGACTAAAACTTTAAAAATAGTTCCATATTCTGGTCAGCCCCCTGACACAGTATGTGGTAAGAGGATACTGACTTCTGCTACACTACCTTGCTGATGTGTTAAGCATTTTTGATCCTGGACAGAGTGGATAAAACAATAGCTGCCACCAAAGGTAAAAATGATCATATTCAGCTTAATGAGGCATTGATTACAATGCAATTTGGTTTGATCCTAATTTTCAGTTCATTGAATGCAAAGCTTAAAATGGTGGGTTGTTTAAAATGTATCTATTTATTTAATGTGTTTAGTCATTCAACTGTTAACTTGGTAATGCGCTCAAGAAAATAGTGCAGGTTTTCTTTTTATTCCTTTTACTTTTTCTTTCCTTCCGTCCTTCCTTCTTTATTTCTCTTTTTTGAAAGGACTGGGGTGATTCTGTATACCTTTTAGGCGCTGATATAGGTTTGTCACTTTCCACAGAATTCACCTCAGTTGAGAATGTACTGTCACACTTGAAAGTGAGGTTAGTACAGTATTTTTCTAATAGTAATAATTGGTATTATTTAAGATTTTTTTTTAAGCTGGTGACAGTGGGCTTATAAATTAGACTCAGTGGATTTTGTAAAAGGAGACATGAATTTGGCTGCTGTTGTGGCAGATGTTAGAGAGAGTAATTGTTTTGTGGAGGTCATTCACAGAAATGATCATCTTTGTGAAAAAAGATGGCCTTCATGAGATTGGACTTTAAAGGCAGGGAAGCACTTTTTTTATGTTTGGGAAATTCATATTTAAATCATGATGAATCACTTATGTTGTCTCTTGTGCAAGGTGTACTACTGGAGTGGTAAATTAGCTGGAATTATGTATTTAATGCACTTTTTGTTTCAG
The DNA here is from genome assembly GCF_019279795.1 of Protopterus annectens. Lineage (NCBI taxonomy): Eukaryota > Metazoa > Chordata > Ceratodontiformes > Protopteridae > Protopterus > Protopterus annectens. The sequence goes on from NC_056748.1 coordinate 1,087,977,865, forward strand.
TGCTGTATTCTTTAAATTACTATACTCTATTTATGTATGGATGGTGCAGTGGTAGTGTTGTTGCTTCACAGCAAGGGGTTCTCTGGTTCAATTCTCAGCTGGGGTGCCTTCTGTGTGGAGTCTGCATTGTCCTCCCTATATTCATGTGGGTTTTCTCTGGGTACTCCGGTTTCCTCCCATGTTAAAAGACATGTATCTGGAGCATTTCTCCCTGGACCTCTGCTGAAAATGGGCTTTGTTCCAAGTCAGACTTTCCCAGTTAAACAAAAGTTTTACTGCACTTTGTGTTATCAGTTATTTCAATATTTTCTCACACATTAAACCTTATTTATCTTTTGTTCTATTTGTTCACTATGTTAATGTGGGATATTTCTTTCTTACATGGGGGTTTTGTGGTAATTTGGCAACCAGTCTTTCTGTGTGACCTTTTATACAGATTAGGTGAAGTGAGCATTTGTGTAACCACGGTGGTGCAGCAGTAGTGTTGTCACCTCACAGCAAGAGGTTCTCCCGTTCGATTCTCAGCTGGAGCACCTTCTGTGTGGAGTCTTCATGTCCTCCCCGCGTTCAAAAGACATGCGTGAATGGGAGTGCCTTAGTTGAAGGTTGGGCATCGAGCTGGCACCGTAAAAATCTGCCAATCATTAGTGGACCGGAGTTCCGCTGTGGTGACCCCTAACTGGGAAAAGCCAAAAGAAGAACAAGGTGAGGTGAGCATTTGTGTTTCTCTATAAATATATGCATATGTTTGCATGCCAAGTATATGCATGCGTGTTTTTAACATCATTTGCTGTTGAGTAAATGCTTTACTATACTGAATTCATTTGCTGTTGAGTAAATGCTTTACTATACTGAATTCATTTGCTGTTGAGTAAATGCTTTACTATACTGAATTAATTTGCTGTTGAGTAAATGCTTTACTATACTGAATTCATTTGCTGTTGAGTACATGCTTTACTATACTGAATTTGTTCGCTGTTGAGTAAATGCTTTACTATACTGAATTTGTTCGCATTCAGTTCATTAGTTGTACAGATTATGACTGATGAAACAGGCAATGTATTGAGGATGGCAAAAACTGGGTAAAGATGAAAGGAGAATGCAAATACATGATTGATAAGGGCACATTGGCAATCAAATATCTCAACACTTAGTCAAACTAATGTTTTAAGACAAAGCTCTCACAAACACATGAAAAATGCAAACCAGGTTGTCAGCATTACAGCCAAAGTGTTCACTACTAACACTAAGGAACAAACATATAGACCCACATAAGAGGAGGAACTCGCTCTAATTTACACAAACCTGCAAGACCTCCTAAAAGGATCTCTCTGTGGTCCTGTGTGTATTCAAAAAAGACAGTACCTCACACAGCACATAATTCCGAAAATCAAAGTACTTCCACTTCTGAGCCCATAATACAACACACCACACAGCCAAACATTCTAGTTATTGGGGATTACATTGTAAGAAATACTCTTGTCCCCCTTACAAGGCTAAACAAGGTTAAGATCACAGTGAGCTGTCTGGAGCCAGGGTCCACCAGATCACTCATGTACTTAGGTCTTTAAATAATAAGTACCACTATGACACGGTCATAATCCATGTGGGAGTAAATGCCCTAAGATAAACCTCACTGGACTATATGAAAAGAGACATGATGTTGCTCTCTGAATATACATCCCAGGTGGGTATGAATCTAGCCTTGAGTAGCATCCTACCTTCACCAATGATGATGCCACAATACCAGCAAAAAATGATTGAATTCAACAAATGGCTTCATTTCTGCTGTCGCAAGGGGATCCAACGTCTGTCAGCCTAAGGAGACATGACTGACTGTGTTGTCAGAAACAGTTTGCACTTGTCACCACTTGGCTTCTAGATACTGGCAAAAATCTTATCTGTCCCCATAGTGCCTTTTTTAGGCCATGCCAAGTTGTAAAGCCCTCCAACATAACAAAAATGACTCAACTTCCCAAAGGTATTGCTGCTCAATGCTAGGAGTTTAAATAAAGAACTCCACTCCCTGGAGGCACTCCTTACCCTGGAGAATGAAGACATGTGCAGTCACAGAAATATGCTTCAGAACCATGGAGAGCACCCCAGCTGTCAAAGGCTACAATGCCTTTCATACATTTTGATCCCCCTCAGCTCATGATAAAACAAAGGGAGGAGGTGTCTCACTGTTCATAAGGGAGAAGTACACCACTAGACTGGTCCAACAACATGACTCACTTGAGCTGCTCCATGCCCAACTAATGTTAGGTGTGACCCCTTGCTAGCTACAGATCCCCTAAGATGAGTCTGGAACGCACCTCCCTAAACCTACTGGAATCTCTTAACATTCACCCTAACACCATATTTATGGGTGACCAACTACTCCTCTTTTCCCTTATGAACACTGAGACACCTCCTTCCTTTGTTTTATCCTGGGAGTATCCAAAAACTGGGAGACATATGTCCCATAATTCACTTGCTTAGAGTTTTTTTGACTTTGTCAATGCAAACACTCTGGAGCAACTAGTTAGCTACCCAACTAGAGGTACAAATATCCTCATGAACATGGGGGGATGCTGCTCCCTCCCATGCATTAACTCCTCCCTGCTAAGATCCGACCACAAAATGATCTCCTTTAGTATTAAAACTAACTTAGAACCCCCATCAAACTCTGAACCTGTTAAGAATCTTGTTAAGGCCAAATACCACAAACTAAGTGACAGCTTATTAAACTTCCAAACCCCTCCGAACCTGGATGCCACTGAGGCCTACTATGAGCTGTACACAAAAGCACTGCATAACCACATTCATAGCTGCACAGAGAAGGCAGTACCTGTCTGAATAAAACCTATGATTGCTGGCAAAAATAAACCACTGTGGTGGATCCCTAGTATAAATAGGAAGAAAGAACAGACAAAAAGTTCAAAAAGGCACTCTCCTTTCTAAAAAAAAGAGAGACCTGGTCAAATCTGCCAAAGCAAACTTTGAGGCAAAGATAGACTCCCAGGTGAAAGATTAACCTCAGGGGAAACACTCAGCAATGTGCCAAGTTAATCATGACTGCAGCAGCGGCCTTAGGTCAACTGGTGCTCTAGGCAAAAGGGCTACATGGTGCCCCCCACTGCATCACCCAGTGCCCCCATCCTGGTCTACCTATACCAAACAAATACTGGAAAAGTGCCCCTACTAGAGTGGTGCCCTACGCAGCCACCTAGTTGGCCTATGCCTAAGGCCGGCTATGCATGAATGGCAACTCTTACACCCAGCCTGAAATTATAGCACACCTGCTGATAGACAAGTATAGTTCAAAGTTCTCACCTCCTTTTACAGCCAAAGAAATACCCCAAACCATCCCCTTTTCAGTCATTATGAGGGCACAAGTCATTACTGCACTTGCTAAAGCCAAAAACAAAGACTTCATGGATCCTGACAATATTCTAGGATGCTTCTTAAATAGCTTAAACAGAATCTATCAGGGCCAATAGAAACCCTCTTTAACCACAGCCTCTGGATGGGCTTTGCCTTAGAGGAAATGGAACTGCAACAGTTATCCCTCGGCACAAGGGGGTCCATCAACTGACCCAGGCAACTACAGGCCCATAAGCTTGACCAGTCTTATCTGCAATGCCAAGAGAGAGAATTATCATGGACCTAATCAGTAATAATGTAAGAACTCTCCAAACACTGGACCAGACCCAACTGGCTTTGTTAAAGGGAGGACTTGCCTGCTCAGTCTGGTGGACATCTTTGAGAAAGTCACCAGGGCTATGGATTAGGGTAAAACAGTACACACTGCTTATCTAGAACTGAAAAAAGCTTTTGACACAATTCCCCACTCAGGGATCATAAATAAACTTACTGGGTTCAGCATAAACCTCTACATTGTCAGATGGATAGCAAGCTGACTCACTGACAGGACACATGCTGTTCAGATAGGTGAATCCACCTCTGATAAGGAACCTGTTACTAGTGGTGTCCCACAGGGGTCAGTGTTGGGACCTCTCCTGTTTGGTATATACTTCACTGAAGTGAAAGACAGTGTTGGGGGCATCTGGCTCACCAATTTCACCAACAACTTTAAGCCGGGAGCAATCACTGAATTCCAAACAATGTTGACATCCCACAAATAGGTCTAAAAATGAAAAACTAGTGCCAAAACCATGGTCTTTGATAAAATGCTATGAAAATGCATAATCATACCCTTTGGTAAATCAGATATCCCTGCAAATTATAATATTGACAGCACACCCCTAAATGTAGACCCAGTGGTGAGGTACCTAGGAACACAGATAGTAACCTAAACTTTGGCCACCAGATAGCTATGGTAGTGAAGAATGCCTTGTGTGCGTTTCAACTTATAAGTAAAGGCATGCCATCAAGATCAAAGGAAGTCATAATGCTACTGTACTCTGCCCTTGTCAGGCTCATGATCGAGTACATTGCTCCCTTCTGCATATATCTAACCAGGCACTCTCACAAACTGGAGCAGCCCCAGAGGTTTCTCACTTAAAAAATACAAAGCAAAAGAGACATGTCTTATGCAGACTGACTAAAGACCCTATCCCTTTACATCATCTCATATAATTTATTGAGAGGTGACTTATGTCTGACCTACAAGGCATTCTTTGATCCAGCCCTTATGAAAATGTCACATATTTGCAAGAAAAATTATAGAAGGGTTGCACATTCCATGGACCTGAATCTTATTTGGGATTCTAACAGAACTTTCTGGAGAGACAGATTCATATCCCAAAGGCTACATCATCTATGGAATAGACTTCTCATCTTTGTAAAACCAAGCCTGTTCCTCACTCTCTTGAAAAAGAATTTGGATAAATGGATGTGGAACTGTAAATTCACTGCCGGGGTACTCCTCATGTTACTTATGGACAGAGTCAGTCTGTAAAATGACTCAGGGCTCCAACACCCAGAGACCCACCACCCTGATACTACCCCATCCCATATCTGGTGAATTAAGATATAATACTGCCATATCCTAAGTATTATTTGCTTGGCTTGTAAAGGCTCTTGTGCAATTATCCTAGTAAATCACCTGTGAACCTATATATCTACACACACACACACACACACACACTTGAATGTGGGTACATCCAGACAACAAGCTGTTACATCATGTTGTGACAGTCTTCTCCTTTGGCAGAAACATGGATACACTTAAATGGTCCTATGGTTCTTCCTCCTCATGTGTCTAAAAGGAAAAAATAAGCAAATAAAGAGCCCTTGTCTGTACTGTAGACTCAGTCTGTTCCTCGGCCATTGGTGAGTGACTCTGAAGTAGCCAAAGCTTGTTACTCAGACCACTGACTAGTTTCACCAGGACCTTTTAGTATAGTTCTTTTTGGCACCATGGACCAGGAGTAAGCCATACCTTCTGTGGCTGTTGCAGGGTCCATACTGGGTATGGGAGAACCATCAACTTTGGGCATGGAAGTTTCGCCTGGAGATTTTTCCCAGGGTGGCCAGGGTAAGAGATCTGTTTTCTGGTTTAAAGTGTCACCCATTCAGTTGGTCCCTAGAGTTGTCCCTAGGAAAAAGAAAAGGTTAAACATATGTCATCTAAAGACGGTGGGTATGTTAATAAAAATTAATTACTTAGCTTGGAGCCTTTGAAAACGTGAGGATGTTTTATCAGAGGATTCTGATAATGACAAGAACAGGGCTTCTCCCATGTCTTCCTCACAAGCACGTCACTCTGGTTCTGAGGGGATTGTTTCCTAAGTTTCTACTGCAGACCTTAATCAAGTTGCTTTACAAAGAAGTAATCTGCATACAAGTCCAACAAGTTATCAGGTGACACTTTTTTGTATCTTAACTTTGTACTGGAAAGTTAATTCTGTCTACATTTGAACCAGCTCTTCTGGTTGTTTTTGGTCCATTACTTGTAGACTGTTTTGCTTATTGCTGTGACATCTACAGCGGATTATCTCAGTTGAAAGCACTGTACTTTCTGTTCCTTTTCCTGACACATTCTGGTTATTCCCACTCCATGAGCAGTACTGCTTCCTGTACTATTCACATTTGGACATCTGCCATAATTGTAGTGCCCTTTTCCCATATAACAGTAGGACCCATCACTGCAACAAAGAGACATATATGTAAAAAGCATCTCAATGAGCAGTTAGATTAGCAAATGAACAGCACTGCTCCAGACAATACAATAAAACACATCCACTGCATCTGTTTCCATCATCATTAAATCCAAATAACCAAGAAACTATGTTGCAGAAAATATTTTAAAAAGTTCACTGCTGTGCCTGCCTGGAAAATAAGTAGCTCATGTAAGCACTACTTCACTACATTTCAAAGACTGCTAAATGTTTCCTGTCAGCATGGGGCTGCAGATAAAAAGAGCACAGAGAGAAAACTGTTAGCATTTCCTGAAGTGTTAGTTACCCTCCCCCCAAAGTACTGAAACCTGAGCTCATAGACTAAAAGCTGCCTGAATGTAAACAAAAAGATCATATGACCGACCATCCTAATCAAAACAAGCAGAGAATCTTGACACTCTCCCTTTAAAAAATGAGTTGGATATAACCTTGAGGGAATTATGGGCCTTTAAGAGACATTTTACCCTCTTTGATTTAAAGCACAATATAGACAGGCACTTTGTTGAAACCTGGATTAATTCTTTACATAGATATTACCTAGAATGGGTGTAGATCATAATACAATAGAACACAATCAAACAAAACTTGTCTGTGATGTTGTCCCTACTCTAGGCCAGCAATCAAGAAGACCCAATCCACATCACTGACTCTGGTGATGGACAGTTATTAAGAGGAAAGATGGATTCACAAAGTATTTTCAGATGCAGCCCATGCATCAAGCACACTTTTCCTTAAGAAAACAAAGGTGGTGCTCTCCAGATTTGGGGCTGGACTTTCTTAGTCTCTCCAGGACCACACAAAACCCGACACTGAACACCTTGGAGCTCTGTGTCCTTGGTCCCAGTAGCTGACACACACACTTGAATATCTGAATTTTACAACACACATACTCACCAGGGAAAAAATGGCAAATATTTACTAGCTGTGCCCCTTACTGCCCAGACTCAGAGGTAATCAGGCTGCCAGCAGTCAACTATTTTAAGACTATTACAAAAGGCACCCAATTATACTGTGTACAATTAATAATAATAATAACAATAATAATAATAATGGAACATGGCCAGAGCAGCAAAGCTTTCAGGAGCAGCCACAGTGTCACCAAAATAAGCATAAGTACTCTCAAGATGTTAAAAGCATTCTTTAAAGGACCAGACACAATAAAAGGTATTAAAATATTTAATAAATAATAAAACAGAAAAACAAAGAATATTTAAGACAATAAACAGAGTTGAACCACAGAGATTTCAAAAATAATACAGTTGGATAGTTTCTCACAGTTACGGAAAACAATACTAAACTCTTCTAACTAGATATTCCTATCTAACTAAACAATTACTGTTCCCTGACTATTCACTAAAGCAAGGCAAGCCAATATGTGCTGAGTGTCTTACCACAAGAAAAGTCAGATGATGTCTCTATATCTCACTGTCTCAGACTGACTGAATGTCACTGACTCACTGGGTGGAAGTGTGAGATATAAATCCTATCAGAAATCTTTCCTGTCAGATTCTAAAGTGCTGCTGCAAGGGTTCCGAAGAGTTCAGCTGGTTTGAGGATGACATCATCTCTGGTCACCTGACTCTGGAACACTACACACACAGAGCTTTGCAGCATCTGAAAGCTATGCCATAATTTCAAACTTTCCACCCTTCTAGGGTTCTCTGATAAAACATTCACATTTGATCAGTTACAGTAATAAAATCTAATGTCCGTTTATACATTTTTAATATAGGCAACTTTACAAACATATTTTTTAACACCAGCACCTGTACAAATCAAAGAGATAATCAAATGACAAACGATTTTTCACAAAACTCCAGCTGGCTGTACTGGCATATGTACACATGTGCTACCCTACTCTGCCTGGCACAGACGGCACTACCTCATAACATCACACTGTCAACAAAAAAATTAAAAACATTAAAGTATTACAAGTGCTATCTGGGAAGTGTCCTGAGTTTTGCATAATATAAACAAAAAATTAAATTAGCAAAGAAAATATGAATCTTACTAAGACATGTGCCACACGAAAAAAATTATGTTATCAAGTGCTGAAGTAGGAACAATCATTACCTGATGTTTCTGTTACTGAATATTTTACACCAAGTCCAATCTTATATACAGCTTAATTCTTTCTAAATGAACACTTTATTTATTTATTGACATTTGTTAACTGAGTTTGTCCAACTGGGCTTGTGGCCCATTTTCAGTGGAGACCCGAGGAGAAAAGCTCCAATACATGACAAATTGCAGAAAATTCATATCTTAACATCAAGAATTTGAACAGAGGTAAAATTCTTCTTCTTTTGGCTGCTCCCGTTAGGGGTCTCCACAGCAGATCAACTGTTTCCATTTCTTCCTGTCCTCTGCATCTTGCTCTGTCATACCAACCACCTGCATGTCCTCTCTCACCACATCCATAAACCTTATCTTAGGCCTTCCTCTTTTCCTGTTACCTGGCAGCTTCATCCTTAGCATCTTTTTTCCCAATATACTCTGCATCCTCCTCAGCACATGTCCAAACTAACGTAATCTTGCCTCTCTGGCTTTGTCTCCAAACCTTCCAACCTGGGCTGACCCTCTAATATACATATTCCTAATCCTGTCCATCCTTGTCACACCCAGTGCAAATCTCAACATCTTCAACTCTACCACGTCAAGCTCTGACTCCTGCCTTTTTGTCAATGCCACTGTCTCCAACCCATATAACATAGCTGGTCTCACTACCCTCTTGTAGACCTTCCCTTTCACTCTTACTGGTACTCGTCTGTCACAAATCACTCCTGACACTCTTCTCCACCCACTCCATCCTGCCTGTACTCTCTTCTTCACCTCTCTTCCACACTCACCATTACTCTGAACTGTTGATCCCAAGTACTTAAACTCATTCACCTTCGCCACCTCTACTCCCTGCATCCTCACCATTCCTCTATCCTCCCTCTCATTCACACACACATATATTCTGTCTTAGTCCTGCTGACCTTCATTCCTCTTCTCTCTAGAGCATATCTCCACCTCTCCAGGGTCTCCTCCACCTGTTCCCTACTCTCACTACAGATCACAATGTCATCTGCAAACATCAACAGAGGTAAAATTAAGTTATACAAAAAATGCATCCTAACATCAAAATTCAAGTATACAAAAAGTGTAAATAAAAGGTAGAAATAGCAATGGATGCACATTTTTTTGATAGAGGCAATTCTATTTACATATGTATGCGGTGGTGGTGCTGCGGTAGCGTTGTCGCCTCACAGTACGATGTTGCCCTGTTCGATTCTCAGCTAAAGCATCTTCTGTGTGGAGACATGCATGAATGGGCATACCTTCGTTGAAGGTTGTGCATCAGAGCTGGCAACTTGGTACGTAAAAATCTACTGCCAATCATTAGCGGACCGGAGTTCCGCTTTGGTGACCCCTAACCAGGAAAAGCTGAAAGATACAACAACAACAACAACAACAAGCAGAGTATTAACCAACAGAACTGAATAGAAAACATTAGTACATATCCTGAGATAATGGAGTACTTATGTGAGAGAGGATGGAGGAAGAAAGGTACTATAGTGGGATGCTTAAGTTGGTTCCTGACAATGACAAAGTTTGGAGTTAAGTAAGTAAAGTTTGAGTTTTTCTTTAAAGTGTGCTGGGCACTTGCACACATGACATTCATTTGTATAGCTCTCCTGTGCATCATTTAACTTATTTTACTAGGCTATAACCTATCTTGATACTGTAAGCCATTCCCCCGCCTCTTACAGCTTTACCAGAACTATTAATTACTAGTCACCATTGTTGGTGACTGGTCACACAGCATATGCTGCCTTAACCTAATGCTCCCTTACATTGTTTTTCTATCTTTTTTTCAGCAATCCAAACTACCCATAGACTCAAGTGGGTCTCTGCACCCCATAACCAGCAGTGGAAACCTCAAACATCTCTCTTGTGCAATGGGCACTCACAGACACTGTCCTGTAAATAAGAGAGACTAAAAGCGAATGTAGGTGCTTAACTTCTAAGTGTCTAGACAGTAAAATACCTTAACTGCTCTAACTTAAACAAATGTTAGTGTGTGTTTTAGTACATCCTGCTGTATAGTTCCTTAAGTGGCATAATCCCCCCCCCTTCTCATAGTAACAGTATGTGTACCACAGGGATCCATTCTGGGACCCTTACTATTTAATATCTTTACAAACAACCTCCTCACCGCCACCCAGCAAGCTACAATAGTCCAATATGCAGATGACATGACAATGATCTGCTCAGCCCCCACACTCCAAACACTACAGACTAAAACCCAAGAGGCCTTCTCCAATAATAAAAAAAAACTGGTTAAAAAACTCACAACTAGTACTTCACCCCAAAAAGACTTACCTTATGTGTTTCCACCCAAACAGAACTACTGATTCTTTTGCTCTGTTCTCTATCAGTTCTGCCAACACCACCCAAATCTCCCCAGTATCACAAGCTAAACATCTTGGTTAATACCTGACCAAAACCTAAAGTTTGACAAACATATAGCACAACAAACCATATCCAAAGTCCATAAAATATGTGGAACCCTATACCACTGCAAAAACTATCTAAACAAAATGATTATATATCCAGAACTCATCTTCTCTCTACATTGCTCTATACATCCCCTGTATTAGCAAACCTTAACAAGACAGACCTACACAAATTGTCCACGTGCTATAATAAAATAGCTAGATTCACAACCAAGTCTAATTTCAGCTCCCACCACTGTCACTCACTAAAACAAAAAAGTTGGCTAGAACTCCTCAACTTACTAAACTATAACCAATTCACCATGGCTCCTTACTTGCTGTACCACTGAAACAAAATTCCTGCTCTCTCAGGCACACTCAACTTTCACAATTCTGCTCACCATCTGAGAACCACAAGCAAAGCCCTTCTTGAAGTATCTAAGTGTAGACACAGTGCTGGAGAATTCTACACAGTTGCTAAAATCTGGAATTCTTTTCCACCAGATATCAGACTGCAAAACAGCAGTCCCACCTTTAAAACCCAATTAAAAGCCCACCTCAATCTCATCTAGCAATGTACCTCTACGGCTAGGCCTACTACCACCATTCAGATAAATCTTCAAACACAAAAAAAAAATATCACAAACTGTATTTTTAAATTAATGCATATAATTGTATATAGTATTAGTGTGCTTTCTTACTCAAATACATTATACTTTCTGCTTTACTACTGTACACTCTATATATTCTACACTTCTGTAACTTCTCATCATACTATACAATGATACACTACTGTTTACGCTATTGTTTACTCTATTAATTTACTAATCTCTAACGTTTATATTTTTATCATTTAAGTGGAGCTTTTGTATTTTTATGATTGTCATGTATGTGGAGCTTTTCTCCCTGGGTCTTTGCTAAAATGGGCACCTTACTGCCTTGTCAGACCAACCCCGTAATCAAATATAAAATAAAATAAATAAAATTACTAGCCTGTGCTGGTGGCATGGGGATGAAGTCTTGACTACTGCCCATGTGACCTGGGCACAATTAGTGGTTTGATGAACACATCCCAGCCATAGAGGGACTGGGTGGATATTCACACTTGAACACCCTGTCACAGTGTTAATTCTAAACTGAATTTTGGCTAACCTAGTATTTCTGGTCATACCACTATTTTGTACATCTTACTTTTCAACTTCTTTGGCATTCTTCTATCTCACAAGATCCCGGATGCTCTGTGCCAGTTGGCTGCGTAACCTTTGATTCTAACTTTGAACTCCCTGTTCAGACTTCTCTTTTCATCAACCTTCCCATTCCGACTTACCTTTTCATCAACCTCCCCTCCTCCCAGATACTTGAAACTGTTAACCTGTTCCACTATTTCACTTCTGCCTCAATTTTCAGACTTCTCGTTTCTAGCATTTAGTCCACCAACAATATGAACAGCAGTAAGCTCAGAGCTGAGTCCTGATGCATCCCCACTCTCATTGAAACACTGTTCATACTTGCATCATTGGATCTCTATACATGGTCTACATCAAGTCTACCAGTGTTTCTAGAACTCTGAACACCTGGCTTTCTTGGGACCTTATCATAGGCTGTCTCCAAGTCTAGGAATGTTCAGATGTAATGTGTTAACTTTGTTTATGCTATTATACTCTACTTACTGTATACTCTTATTTTGGATTTATTTCTGTCTTTTTTTTTCTAGGCAGAGAGTGAAACTGGCACCAGACATCTTAATATGTGGGAATACTTTGAGGTATTATAGCTTATCTGCAATGCCAGAATGAAGTAGTGTCAAATCCTTGGTCATATCAAAATATATTATATTGAATGAATCCACCTATTCCTTTGTGACATTTTTTCAAAGAAATGTACTGAATTAAGTAGACTTCAGCTATCCCTGACAAAATTAAACCATGTACACAATCAGCTGACCTTCTCCCAGCTGAATACCTGCAAATTAAAACTGGTGTACTTGCCTACCCTATTTCTATCCTAATAAACAGAACTCTCTCTGAATCTTATGTCCCATCCATCTGGAAAATCTCCTATATCGTCCCTCTGCATAAGGGAGGTACCTCAAATGAATTATCAAACTTCCGCCCCATAGCCCTTCTCTCTCCCATAGCAAAAATTATGGAGAGGTGTATCCACCGGCAATTACTTCATTACCTCCTACAAAACAACCTACTAGTTGACTGCCAACACGGTTTCATGCCACACCATAGTACAACAGCTCTTCTATCCTTTACAGACTGCATTAATAAAGATAGGAATACTAACCTTCTATCTTCTGCACTCTTCATAGACCTCTCAAAGGCCTTTGATATGGTTAACCACCAACTATTGATAGGTATACTTGAATCACTCTCTCTTGATTCTCAATTAGTAAAATGGTTCCAATCCTACCTGGAAAACAGAAAACAAGCTGTCCTGTGGGAATGGGAAAACAATCTATCCTCTCAGCTTCCTATCACCCTTGGTGTCCCTCAAGGATCAATTCTTGGACCTCTCCTTTTCACAATTTTCATTAATGATCTAAAAACCTCCCTTCCCCAACTACATGCATACAATATGCTGATGATTCGACTCTGATATGTGCCGCATCCTCCCCTGCAAAACTACAAACTAGCACACAAACAGTCTTTACCTTAGTTGAAAACTGGTTCCATCAAAGATGTCTCCTCCTTAACCCCAAAAAAACTAAATTACTACTATTTACTCCCACACAGAAGTCTCCCTTTATCAATTTCATACTGAAATCAAACAATGGCACAGAAATAGCCCCCGAAACCACCACCAAACTCCTCGGTGTAGTAACAGACAACAAACTCAACTTTGACACGCACATTAACTCAACTATTAAATCAGTCAATAGAAAACTTGGATTCCTCTATAGAATCAGACCTTTTTTTTTTTTGTCAAAAATCTTTTTATTGATTATTAAACATTAAGATATAACAATGACATCTTGAAAAACAAACATTACAGTGTAACTATTAAGGTTACAAATTATAGGGACATAAAATCTCTTTTATATAAGTTATATCTTATACAACTATATACACTATTTACAAAAAGTTGATCGAAATGCAAAACACTATCTAAATGTATATACTAATGTCAAAAACAACATTAAATAACCCAATGTTTTGTGACTCAAGACAAAATAAATGACATTAATCTATTCAGTTGATAATAAGTAAAACTTTTTCTATTATTTTTTTAGTAAGAGCCATCTTTTTGGGACTTTTCACTATTGTTTTCTGTGCAGAAATATATGAGTAAGCCAAGGATTGGAAATTTTCCCAATTAAGTTTGGGACGATCGAGCCAATTTTTAGTGATATAAAATTTTATGAGCATACATATATAAATTATCACATGAACATCTAATCTAGAAAGAGGTATTTGGGGTATATGAAGAATTGCTAATTCCCAAGATAAAGTGGACTTATGGTATCCCATTTTTTGCAAACGAACCTTCGATGATGTCCAAAGTTTATGCGAGTGGTGACATGACCATATAATATGCATTAGATCTGCGTTTGAGAATGAACAGCATGAGCACAAGGAAGATTTACTGGGATTAAATTTATTAAGTTTAGTAGGGGTGTGATAAGCATTATTGTTTATCATCAGTTGAGAATAGTAAAGTTTCTTGAAGGGTGAGAATTCCAAAGTTGCTTTGATAGCAAGGATTTTCTGATTCATGTTCAATTGTGTATTAAAATCTATCCCAATAATTACAAAAAAGACAATCTGATTTGTGAATTATATCAATTAAGAGATTATATGATTTAGATAGCATCTTCGCTGGAAGCAACCAAGTTTGTATCACCATGTCCAAATTAGTAAAATCTTGATTTTTAGGTTTAATGTAATCATATTTAGTAACAAGAATTTCTCTTAATTGTCGGAGAATAGAGAAATATTTACCTCTAACTTCCAAGGTTTTGCAAAAGCTCGTTAAGGTTACATCTTTATATTTCAGAATATCCCACACATTAAGATTTTTAATTTGAGGAAAATCTGAGAGGTTAAACATATTATTATATTTAGGTGAATAGGCTGTACAAGCTGAAAAGTAATATCTAAATTAACATATTTTAGCAGTTCTTGAAATAATTTAACCTTCTGTTTTAAAAACTTTGAGAGTTTAAGAGTATCCATAACATCTATAGATAGGAATGGAAGAGCTGTTGAATTAAATTTTTTGGTTAAAATGTCTTGATGCCACATCTTAGTCCAGCTAGGAAGATTATTGTAATTCCCGACATTCACAGAAGAAATAGATAATAATTTGTTAGCTGAGATAATTAAATAGTAAAGACGAAAGTTAGGTAAGCTTAGACCTCCTTTGCTTTTAGGAAGCAGTAATTTGGAGTATGAGATCCTAATTGACTTAGGAAACCAAATGAATTTATCTAATTGCTTGTGGACCTTAGAGAAAAAGAATTTAGGGATTGTTTGATCAATAGAATTGAATTGAAAAAGAAGTCTAGGAAGAATATTCATTTTAATTATTGCTACCTTAGATAGGAGAGATAAATTTAGCAATTCCCATCTGTGTAAGTCAAGTTCAATTGAAGGCCATGTTTTTGTTAGATTATTTTGGAATGGTGAAAGACCATTATGCTGGAAGTGAATCCCTAAGTATTTAATATTGTCAGTAAATTGATAAGAAGATTCAGGAAATAAATATACCTTGTGAGCACGAGGGTTTATGGGAAAGATGTGGGTTTTCTTAGAATTAATCTGGTATCCCGAAACCTGAGAGAAACCATTGACAGAATGAACTAGCTTTGAGAGATCTGTAGTAGGAGTTTGAAAGTATAGTATCAAGTCGTCGGCGAAAGCTGATAAGAGGATATTAGTGTTTAGAACTTTAGGAATTCTATGAAAGGAATTTTGTGCTATATATAACAGTGGTTCTAAATATATGTTAAAAAGAAAGGGAGATAGTGGGCAACCTTGCTTTGTGCCATTAGTAATCTTAATAGGATTAGACTTCTTTCTATTAATATATAAGAAAGTAGAAGAATCCTTGTACAAGGTTTTGATTAATTCTATATATGTAGCAGGTATATTAAAATGTTTCATAGTATTAAATAGAAAATTCCAGTTCACTCTATCAAAGGCTCCCACTGCGTCAAGAATTAATGCATATAAAGGATTATTATCTGTCTTGGTAAAATGTATTAGTGTGTCCAATGTCAAAGTATTATCCCAAATATGTCTATGGGATACAAAGCCAGCTTGATTTGGAGATAATATTGATGGTAATATTTTTTTTAATCTATTGGCTAAAAGAGAAGCTAAAATTTTTATATCACTATTGATTAGAGAAATAGGTCTATAACTGTGCGGATCTGATTTTTCTTTATTGTTTTTTAAAATTAGTATGGTTTTTGAAATGTTCCAATATAAATCCGATATACCATTTGTCTTTATGTGTTCATAAACTTTAAGAAGAAAGGGCGCCAACACTTGCTTGAAAGCTTTAAAAAATTCATTTGTAAAGCCATCTGGACCAGGGGATTTACCATGCTTCAGTCTATCTATAGTTTCCATAATTTCTTGGGTATTTATTGGAGTTATAAGTATATTTTGTTGTTCTTCATTTAATATAGGGAATTTAATAGTAGATAGATAATCCTCCATAACCTGATTAGCGTTCAAGTTGTCTCCTTTAGAGTATATCTCTGTATATAAAGAGGTAAAAAGCTTTAAAATCTCCACGTCAGTACTGTATATCTTATTCTCATAACGTATAGATGTTATTCTAGGTACGTTAAGGTTATTTTTAATTATTCTGGCTAAGGTTTTGGAAGGCACTTGTGCCCATTCAGAGTAAGTAGCCAACATTCTCTGTTCTGATATAGATAGATTATGTTGATGAAGGAATAATAATTATTTTTGGGCTTCCAAAATTTGTTCATAATTCGAACAACTTGAATTTATTTTATGTTGACTCTCAAGGGTTTGAATCTTTTCCTTTAAAAGAGATTCTTTATATTTATATCGTTTTTTAATGTATGAGGCTTTATTTATTAACATACCTCTCAAATTTGCCTTGCATGCGGCCCATTGAATATCGTAGGGAATATCTGTAAAGTCTAGATTATTGTACATTTCTCGTATAATTTCAATGCTTAACTTTGTGACTTCTTTATTTGAAAGTAAGTTATTATTCAACGTCCATGTATTATTCATGTGTGTATATGATAAACTAGGGTCAGTATCAAGTATTAAGGATATCCTTGAATGATTGGATAAAAACCTAGGTTCTAAAATAAAATTAATTAGCAAGTGTGACAAGGAGTCAGATATAAGGAAAAAATCTAACCTCGACCATGTATTATAACATTTCGAGTAATATGTATAAATATCTTTGTTGTGATTATGGTATGATTGGGGATCAATAAGACCGAAATCTAACATCAAGTCATTCAAGGCCAAAGATGCTTGGTGATTATAAGAAGGCGGTCTACTAGTGCAATCTATTTCAGGGTTAATAACTGCATTCCAATCACCCCCCACAATTATATAATGATCTTTAAAAGAAGAAAGGATGTTGTATATCTGTATGATGAATAAATGTTGATTGTTACATGGACCGTACAAATTAAGAATTAGGAGCGGTTTGTCTATATTTTGTATGTTGGTAGTAAAATAACACCATCTTCCCTCTGTGTCATAATTCTCACTAATAATAGTACCTTGAAAGTTACATTTAATCAAAATGGCCACCCCTTTTGAGTTAGAACTAGTTCCTGCCGAAATTATCTTGTTTACCCACTTTTTGCTTTTTTCTTTAAACCATTCTTCTCTAAGCATATTGGTTTCTTGTATAAAACATAAATTGGCTTGAGAATTAAATAAATGGAATAATAATGATCTCTTGGCTTTAGTTTGTAGTCCCCTTACATTCCATGAATCAATATACAAGGACTTAACCATTAGGTATTAAACAGCTGTGAAGGAGGATATATGTAATATACATAGATAAGACATATAACGGATTTAACATCCTAGTTTCTGTCTGTCTAGTGTTTTGCATACTGAAAATTTTTAAAAAGTCTTTCCTTAATGTTTTGTATAACTCCCTTATGACTACCTCGGTGCCTACCCACCTATTCCTACCCATAAAGGAAGCATATGAAAAGCTATATAAAAAATAAATATTTTCGATCAACATTATATTTAACATATCAAGAGTTACTATGTAATTAATCCTAAGAAGAATTATTACTAAATTATGCACAAATATACATATATACATCACACTGAAAAACAAGATGTCAGCCAAACTAGAAATTTCATGACACCTCATTCACACACTCCACAAAAATCAATGAGTCCTTACAAGTAATACATTTTTGTATCATATATCGAATCTCAGAAACATACCTTATAAAGTAATATATGATTAAAATGAATATAATAAAATCATTTATTACTGTATGTAGGTTTATGAGGTTGAAATACTACTTTACAGAACATACCACCTACCAAATGATTAAATGAACACTTCATATATTATCATTAGTTATATATTAATAACATCTTAATTTAGACAAGGTGATATTTTCCCAAGCATTGGATTTTCGGGTTTAAAATAAACCAATTAATGTTGACAACCAAATCACCCATGTTTATATAAATGTAAATGTTCAATAATATTATATTACAATATTATACATTATAAACCTTGTTTTCCCAATTAAATAAGTCATGTCCCAAACAGAAATTTGTAATACCAAAAAGAATAGCATGTATATTTTAATAACAAGAGATCTTTAGAGCAACCCACAGTTTGCATCTTTACTATCCCGAAAGCACGCAGCTTCCCATATTTAACTAATACAAGCCTAACTATTTATCCATAAAACTTTGCATAACATGAATACACTTAGAAAAATTTATCAAAGTTTTAAATATACAGCTATGGAACCTGGATTAACTTTGTTTGTATATCTAAACATGAAATATACTAGGCTATATAAAAACTGTATACATTGAAATATTCATGCAATGTCTTGGTATTCATTTATTTGTTTGAAGAACCCATTCAACTGGATAATACGTGGAAATTGAACCCTGAGCATGTGTCAACGTACAATTAACGCAGAAGAGCGTAAGAAATTAGAGAAAGCTGGACCGTTATCATAACTCCTTCCAGACCGGTACAAAATTCTTCACTTCAGCTGAGATATCTCATCCGCGAAAAACATGGTTTGTAAATGTTTCCTGATGATACCTTGCACATTGGAGCTCAGGGGATATGTAGAATACTGCAAGTGTTCCGCATCAACAACTATCATATGTATACTGCAGATTTACAATTGAAAGTATCCAGCTCGCGTTCTTCCGAAAAGAAACCTACGCACCAACTTCCCCAAAAGTACGAAGATTCCCATGTGACTCTAGTTGTTAACTCAAGGTATAAAGAAGTTTGGACATAAAAGATGACTGAGGATACGAAAGAGGCGCTTCCAGATACTGCTGTACAGATTCGATTCTCCTTTTGTGACTTAGATGTGACTTAGGCATATATAAGTTGAAGCAATGTTTATACTCATATTTTCTAAGGGATGCTGTTATACTCACATCTGCTCCAAATGTTAAATGTCTTTTGTCTAGCTCAGGAGGCTGCCGCTGGATTTTCATTAAACAACCTTAAAAAAAGAGTTTTTGCTTCATTTATGTTACATGCTGAACACTTTCTCCCATTATGAAGAAATGACAACGTATTAGGATACCTCATCTGGAATTTTATGCCTCTTCTAATAAGGTCTGCACAATATGGGGCTAGTTTTTGTCTATTGAGCTTTATCTGAGGTGGTAAATCTTGTGAGAAAGATATTTTATGTTTATTCCAAGTAAAATACTTTTGAGCTCTTGCTGCAGCCAAGATTTTTTGAGTGTCTTGAAAGTTGAGTAACTTGGTATAAATAAGTCGTGGTGTGGCAGAGTATTGTCGGGCTCGAAGCGCTCTGTGCGCTCTCTCAACTATTAGGCTTTCTGTGTAATTATCATTTTTCAATAATGCCAGAAATATTTCTTTAGTAATTGTCAGTAGGTTTTGATTTTCATAACTTTCTGGTAAGCCCCTAACAATTACATTGTTACGGCGACTTCTCGCCTCTAAATCCAGTATTTTGTTTTGTAACTCTGTAATCTTAGACTCTTTGGTGCTTAAATCTCTATTTATGGAATCAAGACCTATTTCATTAGCTTGGCATTTATTCTCAAGTAAGTCCATTCTTTTAGTAATTTGATTCAGTGAGTTACCAAAACCAGAGAGTTGCTCTGAAAAATCACGAATGGCATTTTGGATGGGTTGTAATGCTACTTTTAGTTCTTCCATGTGAAAATTGGTATCAGTTTTTTCCTTAATATTTGATTTATTAATGTCTGTACCTTGTTTGGTGGTTTTCAAACGTTTGGAGCCAGTGTCTTTCTCAGGAGAGAGTAATGATGAAAACTTAGCTTTTGTTGCCTGGGTTTCCATTGTATCGGAACTACCGGCCATGGCTGGGAAGCAGATGTGGAAACAGGATGGTTGTCAACTGCGAGTATTACTTGTATGCGCGCGAAATTCAAAGGCCACGATAGTTTGAAGTAAAAAGAGATAAATATGTATATATAACTCCGATAATTACCAGTAAAAATACTTAGTAAAGGTAAAAATGAGTAGATTTAAACTTTCTTAACACAAAACTGTGAAATAAACAAGTAACAGAGTGGTTTAAATTGCCGGTAAAAGCAGAATTATGAGGAGCGCTGTGAAAACAGGTGCTTTCTAGCAGACGACCATCTTGCGACCCCCCAAATCAGACCTTTTCTTACAGTCAGCAAAGATCTCTATTGCCCAAACCCACCTCATTTCCACCCTTCTCTATGACTCCCCTATCTATACTAACCTATCCAAAAGCAATCTAAATAAACTAGCAACCGCCTACAACAACATAGCCAAATTTGCCACTGGTGCCCCTTTCCGTACTCACCATTGCCTTAATTTTAAACATCTCGGATGGCTGGAAGTACAAAACCAACTAATTTTCCAGCAACTCATTTTTATTCACAAGATTTTGCATCATCCTACAAATACTCCCATACTTTGTAACCTTTTTAATTCTTATAAAAACCTTCCTACCCTAAGATCCGCTAAAAAACTACAAGTTGGCACCATTAAATCCAGTAACAAATCCGGGGACTGCCTATTCTCAAATGCTGTTGGCAATACTTGGAACAAACTTCCAAGTGAAATAACATCCCTTACTTCCACCAACCTTTTCAAGAAACAATTGAAAAACTTCATTAAAACCCAATGGCTTTGCCCCTGCTCCAAGCCTGACTGATACTTTTTTCTCCTTTTTTCCAATTTGACTCCCTAACTGAAATCTTTTTTCTGAGACTTCTCTACCTTCTATATTTGACTTGACTAAACATTTTTTTCTCTTTTTTGTACCTCCCTACTGTGCTGTGTGAATTTATGTACATTTAATATCTTTTTTGTTTTTCTTATATATATATATATTTTTTTTCCTATGTGTAGCCAAAAAAAACTGTTTGCTATAATATTCTTGCCAATCAGTTGTATACTTATGTAATTTAATTTGTATTTCCACTTTTTCTTGTGGACTATTTGTATAAAAATGTTTTGTTTTTTCTTATTGTCTCGGAGCTTTTCTCCTTGGGCCTCTACTGAAAATGGACATATATCCAGTTAGACTAGCCCGGTCAACAAATGTAAAATAAATAAATAAATTAAACTATTGTGGGAAAATAAAATAAGGTTTGAACATTGTGAAGTAGGAGGTAATACATTCCACAGCCATGCAAATCAGGATAGTTTGGATGATTAGTCAGTAATTCCCATACTGTGTGGTAGGATCACCTTGTGAAGGGGTATTACAATAACAGTTCACATATTTCTGGATATACCCTGTGGCTAGGCTTATGTTAATCAAGTGAAGGAAGGGTTCAGCACAGACATGTTTGGCACTATTAGGCAAACAGGTAAACTCTCTGGGCCCACGGCATACACCATTCATGATCATCTCAGGGAGTGCACTACACTCAGGGATTTGCAGAATTTCAGTGACTGTTTCTGGAATAAGGTTAGTACTAAATATGCCTGCAAATAAGTTAGCTATGCCTTTAGGGTTAGCAAGGGTAATTCCATTTAGGATTAGTTCAGAATACTATCTGGTATTATTTCTCAATTTTTCTAGTGCAACTAAAGAAATATTTTCAGTTATCACTGGCTTCTGATGCTTGTTTTAATTCATGTTTAGTACTGACCTTCAGCATACATTTATAGCTCTTTGATGAACCTGACTGTCTTTAATACAGGTAGGTTTCATTTGCTATAAACATTTTTTTTCCTTTTGCTAAAGGGCTTGTTTCTACTGGTGGATGAACAAACTGGTTTACTATTTAAATTTCCTACTAAATTTGGTTCTGGTATGGACTAACAGATTTACAAACTTATGCAGATGGGAGTATTATTCAGCTGGATGGGGGTTAGTGATATTGAAATGAAACTTACACAGCACATCATAGAGCTTAAATAAGTTTGTATGTTTAAAGACCTTCAATTCAGAATTGTTTACAGTGCTGGAGTTTGCATCTTTTAAACAGCATGCTATAATTTATGTTATGACTTATCCAGAGATTGAAGATAACTGAAACCTACCAACATAAATGCATTTTTTCATTAAGAATTGTTCGGGGAGCACAATTACAAATCTTTCATGACTTCGTAAGCACAGGAATGGTGTCCTATAAACTGAGAGTTTGTCTTGCTAAGTGTACAAATTAAGAAATAATAAGTTCACCTGGGGGGGGGGGGGACTTGGGTAATCTAAATGGTGGTGATATAATTTCTGAAAACTGCTAAACTAGCTAAGGAGGGAGCACTATGTTTACAGAAAAACAATCTCAATTACAATATAGATGTATATCTATTCAAGTTACAGGACAGCATCAAGTTCAACAACCTTGATAATGGTCAGTGTCAGAATGTGCTGTCTGACAAGTTGGGATACCCAGTACCCATACTCGGCCTAAACAAAGCTCGATTACTATTACATGACATGATGTGGAGGGTTACAAGATAGCATTGTTGCCTCTCAGCAAAAGGTTCACGGTTTTCATTTTCAGCTAGGGTGCCTTCTGTGCAGAATCTGCATACCCTCCCTGTGTTCACATGGGTTTTTGCTGGGAGCTCTGGTTTCCTCATACATTCCAAAGACATGAATTAGGTGGACTGGACACTCTAGATTGGCCATAGGTGCACTTGCGTTTGTGTGGTATGCAAGAACAGCTGCATCACGTCTAGCCACCTAGTGGTGTGAACATTGGCACTCTTTATGGTTTAATGGTTACTGTTGATATGACATCCCACAACATGTGCAAAAAATGGGTGGAAAAAAAGGGGGGGGGTGTATGGATGACATGGAGCGATCTCTTACTTAGACAGTTACCTAATCAGTGAAGAATCACAATGGTGAATCCACATTCACCTAGTTTGTCTAACAGATGAAACAGCTGATATTACTAAAAGCTTTTCTGATCCAGAAACATGGCTAAGTACACCTTGTTCCACACCAGTTCCTATTTGGTTACAGTATATGCCTTTAGTGGTACATTTGTACATAAATTGTAACATTTGTCCATACATAATAGTTTCCAGAATTTTTGCTAAATGGCAAATGCTAGCTATGCCTTAGTAGTCATTAGGTAATAATACTAAGGAACGTTTGGATAAGGATATGATAGGCATAGCTGGCTTTAGACACCAGCAAACCCTGTGTCTGCTGGGGGACCCACCAGCCATAGCTAAGTTAGCTTATCTTGATATTTTGTAACATGTCAGTCAAACCAACAAAAGTTAGTATTGCAATCCTGTGTACTTAACAAACCAGGTGGATAATAACAACGTCTCTAGTTATACTAACATGTTTTGTCAAGTAATAGGCTTCCCAATTTCATTAAATATTTTACTCCTGATATAGTGTCTCTGGCTTAGTTAAATCCTAGTGGTGGACATTCTCTCCACTAAAACTAACATTGCCAGCTTTAGGTACCTGCAATACTCATGGCTGCAAAGGGACCCCTTAATCAACCTTGACTGAATGGGGACTCCACAAAAGCTGTGACTGATTGAGGAAAAATGTATTCATTTCTGATTATGCTCTTTAACTGGACAGGGCTGTGATACGATCTTGTTAGGATAAACCTGATAATGAACATTAGCAAGATAAGCACTACAGAGATCAACACCCCAGGGTGACCGATCTCAGTGAATACCTTTGAATTTTAAGAAGAGGTGATGCTTCCACTCCTCAGGGATGGTTTTCTGTTTCAAGGAGTTTTATAAATTCGGGTAGAACATACAACTCTCAACTTCTTTGCTCAAGAATTCTGGGCAAAATCAACATTGATAGCAGAATAAAGGCTCAAAATCAGGAACATGTTTTAAATATTACATTAATTCACTTAAAAAGTTAATAGAATAACACATTTTGCATCAAAGTGCATTTTTTTGGACATTAAGAAGTATGAAAACTCTGATCTCTGGCTTTATTGACTGTCAGTAATCCTGAATGATTTACCAGAAAATCAATTTTTTTACGAAGGACAGAGCAAAAATATGAGGCAAAATCGGGGACAGTGACAGGTATGCATTACTCCTCAATCAGGTAATCAAAAGTGACTTACTCCTGCTGCTGTTTGGTGACTACTAAACAGCAGTCACCTATTTAGTGTGGCAGTACTAGTGTTGCACAATGTATTGCTATTTGCTGAAAAGTGCAAAACTACTACTACTGTAGTGTA
The DNA here is from genome assembly GCF_019279795.1 of Protopterus annectens. Classification (NCBI taxonomy): domain Eukaryota; kingdom Metazoa; phylum Chordata; order Ceratodontiformes; family Protopteridae; genus Protopterus; species Protopterus annectens. Next base: position 1,088,002,330 of record NC_056748.1, read on the forward strand.
TGTGTGTGTGTGTGTGTGTGTGTGTGTGTGTATATATATACATATATATATATATATATATATATATATATATATATATATATATATATATGTATGTATGTATGTATGAATATCACACACACATACATACATATGGTTTACTATCAAAACCTGGAAATGCACCCGGTCAAGTCACGGACCGTCATGATAAACATCAAATCTTAAGTACTGAAGCCTGAATATCAACATCCACACGGCACATGCAGGTCAATGGGCACATTGTCAAAATGGTGAATATCGAACCATCGACATTACCATGGTTCAAGATCGTGGCTGAAAAATGTTTAAATTTTCACTATTCCGGTTTGACGATGTGATGACTCGACTGGGTGCATTTCCTGGTTTTCATAGTAAACCTACATATCTGTGCAGAAACTCAATAATGACAGGACACATATACAGTATTACTCTTCTTGGTACCAGTTAAAAGTAACAAGTAATTGCATTTCAAAAGTAAGGCATAAAACAGATCACAGAACATTCAGACACTTAGTTCTTCTAGGAGTCTGGCGGCCTGCACTCTTCAGATTTTGACTTGGACTTAGTGGTGGCTTCTGATCTCAACCACACCCATTCTAAAACCAGCCCTGCTCAGATGTGTGTGTGTACAGAAGGTTTCTGTAGGGTTTTTGGGGGGATGGCTGGGGATTATGAGGTAATTTCTTTAATTTTTATCACAGTCAAACCTTAGAGGTATGTGCAGGAGGTAGCTTGTGTTTGGGCTATGGCCAGTGTGGTCATTGTTTCACTTACTTTTCTCACAGACCTCAGAGGTGCACAAAGAAGGTTACTATAGCTTTTGTAAGGACAGTGTACTGTCTGGGAGCAGTGGAACCCATTGCTGTGAAGCTAACTTATTTCTATCTCTTTTCTTACAATCACACATCAGGCACTTATACAGGTAGCTGGCTTTGGGGGTTAGAAGTGAGGAGCCACTTGAAAAACAGGACTATGGCCATTTGAGCCTCTGCTTTTATCCTAATTAACACTAGAGGGATGCACAGGCAGTGACTATCTTTTTTTTGGAGGTGAGAGGGTGGTAGGGAGGCAGTATTCCCAGATAGGCTCTGTGTATCCTTAGAGCAACTGACATGTTTATTATGAGCTACTACTTTGTCTGTTTTGAACACTAAGCCTTAGGCACAACTTATGTTTTCCTTAAAAGAAGAAAAAAAAAAGACATTGGGCAGGATTCACGAAGGCTTGCACGGAGTCTAAGAGTAGTGTAAGACTCCATGCAGCCTTCGCGATCCAGGAACAGCCCAAAGTCCGTGTAAGAGACAAGCTAAAACGTCTCTTACACGGAGTGGGCGTGGATAAGCTAATCACCTCACTTGCAGCCGAATATCATGCAAATGAGGATGATTAGCGATCCAGGAAGCCCAGAACAGCCCATGTAAGAGCCGTTTTAGCTGCAGAAATGTACTCAGTTGACAACTGAGTACGTTTCTGCAAAAATCGCAATGGAGCCATGTCAGCTCCAAATAAAGGGTGCATATGTGTCAGGCAGCATGCCAATGGCCAAATATGTGGCCATTGGCAAGGTAACCTGATGCAAAAGTAATAAAAATATATATTTTTTTCGGCGATCGCCGATGTTTAAACCCAGCGCAGCCCCACACAAACAGGCTGCGCTGTATAAAACATAAAAACGAAGATTTTAAACCCACAAATGTGGGTTTTATGCAATACATGGAATGTCAATGCAGGGACCAGCAGACCAAAACCAACATGGCCACCGTGTAGTGGTTGCTAAGGGGGGAAGCTGAGTCTAAGAGATGTAACTAAGCATTAGTAGGCAATCTGATGCAAATGAGTGTTAGGATACTGAATTCCACTGTCACATAGCAAATGAGCACAGTCTGAGTAGTGTAAGAGTTACAGAAGGGGGGGAACAGAGTAGGAGATAGGTGACATCACAGGGGGGAATGGTAGAAAGAAATGCAGTTCATTGGAGGTCAGAGTTACATGACAGATGTCAGACAGATATCATGGAAAGAGGTGTGCCACTAGATAAGCATGAGAAAGTCAAGAAATGGAAGGTGTACACTGTTGCCTACACCAAAGTTTCTTGCTGGGCGTGCATGCGCACGTGTGCGCGCCATGAAGCGTAAGACAGTGTGCGCGCGTGTAAGGCAGACTGAGCATGTGGGAGCGTGTTTAGAGATGTTTAACACTGTTTGCGCGGGTGTGCATGCGTTTTAACCCGAATAAGCAGATTCTGAACCGTATAAGCACGTGTGCGCGCGTGTAAGCCACTGTCAGCATGTTTCTGCTGGTTTGCACACGGCTCCTCCCTGAGGAAACAGAGAGGAAAAAGGAAGCAACAGATCTAGTAGGAAGCTAGCAGGGAATACTGCTGGAGCTAGCAGGTGAAAACAATTAGAAGCAGGCAATTACACAGGCAGAATAGTAGCCCAGCCCAGCACTTAAAACTCTGCAAACAGCAGTGCAGGATGTTTCTCTCAAGAGACACTGCAAGACAGGAGTAAGTTATTAGAAGTGAAAACTGAAAAAGCTGAACTCAGAGCAGAAATGTTAGGGGCTGCCATAGCTGTCATAATGAGACATAGGCGACTTGCTGAGGGTGGTGACAATGCAGATGGTGCCAGACAACCCACAGTGAGGAGACGGAGAAGAGTGTACAGGCCCAGGGTCACCTACCACGGGTTACATGAGCTGGAGATAGTAGAGCGCTATAGAGTGGACAGAGACCTCCTGCAGCAAATAGTGGAGCTGTGCAGGCCACGCCTCACACACAGAACCAACAGAGGGGAACCCATCCCAGTGGAAACCAAGGTATGTGTTGGCCTAAGAATACTAGCAACAGGTACCTTCCAGAGACCAACTGGTTATATGATGGGGATATCACAGGCATCAGCCTCCAGGGTACTGCACCAGTTCCTGGATGCCATGTCAGCACATGTCGGTGATCATGTACATTTCCCCAATGCCCGTGAGGTATTGGCCAGCAATATGCGTCTCTTCCAGCAAATAGCGGAATACCCTGAGGTAGTGGGTGCAATAGACTGCACGCACATACGCATCAAAGCACCAGCTGGTGAGCGGGGTAGGGCATACATCAACTGCAAGGGCTTCCCCTCCATCAACTGTCAGGTCGTGTGTGATGCCCAGCGCATAATAATGAATGTGTGTGCTGGCTGTCCTGGGAGCTACCACGATTCCCACATCTGGCATTTGACGCAGCTGTACCAGACATTTGCCAATGAGGACATCCCGCACGGACACCTAGTGGGGGATGCAGATTATGCACTGGACTGCACAGAAACGCACACACACCTGAACAGGAACGCCATAATGAGGCACACGCACAAACACGTAATGTAATAGAGCGTGTGTTTGGGCTGCTCCAGTCATGGTTCCGGTGTCTGGACACATCTGGTGGAGCCTTGCAGTACACACCAACTACATGTACTCAAATTGTCATGGTATGTGCTATGCTACATAATATGATCTTGCGAAAACAGCTGCAGCAGGACCAGCATAGGGCTGGGCCAAACAGCCCCCCACCATTGCCAAGCCCATCACAGGCAGGCGTGACTCGGAGGAGGAACAACCTGAGCCTGCCCCAGTAGGCAGAAGGAGGCATGCCCAGTATGCCCTGGCCTTGGCAAAGAGGCAACGCATAGCACATACACTGGCTCAGTAGGAACCCTGGGAATGATACCCCCTCTGACTCACTCAAATAATAACATGGAGGCCTACAATGACATGACCTGCTCACAAACATGTACAGGGAAGTGTAATATGCGCATACGACAGAGGCAGCCCTACAGCACCACCTGAGGCATGAATGCCATGTGTTAAGTAATGTAACACCATGTACTATATTCACACCTGAGGACCTTGACTAACATCCTACCCTCACCAAGCATCATGCCACAATATGACAATGAGATGATCAAGTGCAATAATTGGCTGAAGTATCGCAGTTAGTCAAAGGGGATCCAATGTGTGCCAGTCTGGGATGACATGCTGAGCATGACATGATGCTCCACCTGCTAGGACTGGCGTGCACCTATCAGTGCAGGCCGTATGGATACTGGCAAAGGCTGTTGTTACCCACAGTGTGCCCTGAATAGGTAAAGCTCAAAACACAAACCTATCTCCATAGGTATCAGAAGGGATAAGAATAAGATAAGGGATAAGTCGAAACAGCAAGATGCATGCAGTCCAAACTCACCCAGTATGGAGAATGTTGATATCTGTGCTGTAACAGAAAACTGAGTCAAGGCTCACAACAGCACCCTAACACTACCAGGTTACACCTCATACTGTGCTATACAGCCTCAAAACATGGAACAAGCTACAAAGGGAGAGTGACTAGCAAGAATTGTCAAGGATAACCACAGCCCATATTGGTACCACAACAAGAAGCAGCATGGACTAGCCATGGTCAAGTAACAGTGGCTAAAACTGCCCCCCCAGTTTATAGCCTGCTACAGACTACTGTCCCAACACCAGGAACTGCACCTGGCCTATGCTGGAATACATGAATATATCAAGTCCTCCAAACCACATTATATTGGGTGACTGAAAATACCCAGACATAGACTGGGAGCATTATACTAGCTCCAACAGTGTAGGACAAAAGTTCATAGAATCCATAAACCAAAAGGCCCAGGAACAAAGTACCACTCCCACAAGAGGGGTAAGCATACTGGATGTGATAATCAGCAACATGGGTACTGGATGGCAACAGGAGAAGTGTATTGCTCACTGGTAAAACCAGACCATAGAGTAATCACACTGGATATACAAATCCTGACCACAGTCCCTGGCCAGAAAACCACAGTGGAAAACATGTGTAAAGCAATATTTGTACTCCTCCAAACTGATGTGGAATCTATTAAAGGTCCTGTGCAGGTGCAAAATATGGGCCACACCTCAGAACCTGTAATACAGCCATTCCATGAACACTGCCAGGAATGCTTGGATTATGCAATCCTAAATTAAAACAAGACACAATGCCATACACGCAGGCATCTGGCATGGTGGACACCAGCCATACAAACCATGCAAGAGAATGAGGAAGCTACTACATGATAGAACAAACATAAACAATGAAGTAATCACTGATCAGTAGTATGGCAATAAAATATGTCCACACATACAATCCACTAAGGCCAGCCACAACAAGTTGAATCTGTGAATCCTGAGGCAATGTTACACCTGCCCCAAGTACACAGACAACCCCCAACTCCACCCAAGAAATACAAATATATGTGAGAGATGCAACCATCTATCCAAACTGGAGGCTGAGCTCCCTCAACTCAGTACTCCCAAAACTAGTCAGGAGGAGAAGGTAACCACACACACCACAAACACAGTTCCACATAGACCTATCACAACTGCAAACCAAACACATAAACACAGAAAAACATTCCCGGAGGCACAAATTACAAACACAGCACACCAACAGAGGCCTCTAAAGCAGACATCCAATCAAACAACCTCCAAACATAGCACATGCAACACAAAGTACACAAAGCTGGTGTGCCAAACAGTCACAGGCCAGAAGGAGAAACAACATGCCTGATACAGTTGTAATAGGTGACTCCATAGTCAGACACACTGCTGTCCCGTACACCAGACTGAACAAGGGAAAGGGTACAGTAAGCTGCCTGTAGGCTGCCACAATGCCACATAACAGAAGTATGCAGGTCACTCCAAAGCAAGTAGAAATATGATGCAGTCATAGTCCATGCTGGTGTGAATGACCTGAGATGTACCTCCCTAGACTACATGAAAAGAGACATAGATGAGCTCTCTGATTATGTAGTCCAGGCCGGTATGACACTCACCGTTTGCAGAATCCTACCCTTACCAAGAATAATGCCACAGTACAAACACGGAATGATCAGTCATAGCAAGTGGCACACTTACTGGTGTCATTCCAAGGGGATCCAATGTCTGTCTGCTTGGGATGTCATGCTTGACAAGCCATGCAGCTGTTCTTGGGATGGCTTGCACCTGTTACCCCTGGGCGTCTGGATATTGGATAAGGCCTTTGCCACCTCCATAGAGCCTTTTGTAGGCAAGGCTGAAAAGACTAACCCACCACCCTAGAAAACATAAGTGGAAAGAAACATAAGGGTAATGCTGACCAATGCCAGATGTGTAAACCCCAACATGCATGCTCCCAAGGCCATCCCAGTATGGAGAACATCGATGTCTGTGCAGTGACAGAAACCTGCTGCAAGCCTCCTGACAGCACACCAGCACTACCAGGTTATACCACATATCATGTGTCATGGCCCCAAAACCTGGAACAAAACATAAAATGAGGGTGAGTATCCATATTCAGCACAGACACCCATACGTCCAGGTAACTGACAATGCACAAGGCATTGGAGTCCACCCATGTGCAACTAACTGTAGGCAAGACTGCTGTACAGTCTGTAGCATGCTCCAGACCACACTCTCACACACAGGAACCCCACCCAGCCGTCCTGAAGACACTGGACAGTATGAATGTCCCACCAAATACCAAACAAGGTACCACAAATTACCACATAGGTGGTAAACCATTATGTATGGAAGGAGTAATCAGGGACCTAGGGACACAGGTGGACAGTAACCTGTTATGTGACACTCACATTGCCAATGTGGCTAGGAAGACTGTCTACATTTGACACTGTATCAGGAAAGGATTCACATCTACGTCAACAGAGGTCATTGTGCCCCTATACTGTTCTCTTATCACACCCATAATCTAGTACAATGCCTCATAAGGGATGTACCTTACCTGACACCTGCAGCAGTTAGAAAGACCTCAAAGGTACCTCACCAAGAGGATAAAGGGTCTCAAATATATGTCATATGTTGCCTGGCTGTAGACACCCCAGCTGAATGCAGTCACATACTGCCTACACAGAGGCATTGCATGCCTGTTGTAGAAGGCCATGCCCAACACAGGAGTAATGGACATGCTCCACCCCAGAAAACTCAAAGCCATCGGAGCTGTGAGAGTAAGAGATGTCAACCTCAACAAATAATGAAATAGGATGTACTGGTGGGACAGATACATAATCCAGAGTCTCCCCACACCCTGGACCAGAATCCCACTCCATGTTAGGCAGAGCCCCTCACTGACCCTCTTCAACAGGAATCCTGCCAAGTGGATGGATGATTGTAGAGTTACACTGGGGGTCTTCACTGTGTCATGTCCAGACAGAGTCACAGCAAAGCAAATCATAAATGGCCATAATATTCACATAGCAAGGGGTGGCAAAAGCCACACACACTCTGGCTAGGCTAACAAATGCCCTAGGGTGGATAGCCTAGTATGAACCTATGAAGATACAAATTCTACAGGACACTAAGGATAATCCCAAGGCTTTCACAACTGATGGTAGGAACCGTGTTGGGAATTCACAGATATGCTCTGAATCACACAAATATCAAAAACACACACACATATTGCCAACATACATCCTGACAGGTGCAGTGCAAACCCCCAGAATGCAGAATATCTATCCCAGCAGACTGCTGGCCCCCTGACATTGCAGATGCTGAGGTAACAGCCAGCATCTACAAAGCAAAACACACAACAGCAATGGTATGAGATGGTGTCCTGGGCTGAGTGCAACATGGACTCCAAGATGAATGGAATGCCAGATCACACTACTGCTCAATGTCAGCCTTACCACAGAATATGTACCCAAAGAGCAGTGTACAACAACAGTGGTCCTTCTCAACAAAGGTGTTGCCTGAATGGATACTGAAAACTACTACCCCAGAATCCTGAGAAGCTCGGTCTGCACAGCTATGGAAAGGATCAGCATGTACCACAGACATAAAGATATTGGGGACTTACTGACACCGGACCCTACCCAGTGTGGCTTTCTTAAGTGCAGATCCTGCCCCTAAACATGTTTGACTCAATTGAAACAGTCATTAAGGTCATTGATGAGGGCAATGTGGTCCACACAGCGTGGCTGGACCTTGCAAAGGCTTCTATACAATACCCTACGTGTTCATTATAGATAAGCTCACCAGCTTAAATATAAACCCCTATGTCAGTAGAGGGGTTGCAAACCAGACCAAGGACAGAACAGACATGCTGCAGCCATGTCAGACTACAAACCAGATATATAACAGGCATCCCACAAGGCTTGGTCCTGGGATCTCCCTCGTCTGGTATATATGTCCCATAGGTACAGACAAACATGGAAGGACTGTGTCTGAACATGTTTGCAGAGGACTACAAACTGCTCACCATATATGATCCACCAGCTGACACAAACATCCCACAAAAGGGCCACATAGAAACAGACAACTGGTGCCATAGCCATGTCAGCAAGCTAATTGCAGAAAAGTGTATAGTCAACCCCCGTGGATATACAGTAAGTGCCCACCAATTACCACATAGGTGTTAACCCATTATGTAGTTAACATGTAATGAGAGACCTGGGGACACAAGGTGATAGATATCCTGCATTGGACAAACATGTGCTGTAGTGTTTACAGAAACATACCATATACCCACCTAATCATGAATGTTGTCAGATCTGGATAAGGGAGGTCATTGTGCTTG